>NC_092761.1:19983130-20185630 GCF_047496795.1 Chiloscyllium punctatum | reverse complement strand
TGTCTCTCTCTTTCTCTCTCTCGCCCCCTCTCTCTCTCCCGTCCTCTCTCGCCCCCTCTCTCTCGCCCCCTCTCTCGCCCCCTCTCTCTCTCTCTCACGCCCTATCTCGCCCCCCCTCTCTCTCTCTCTCGCGCCCCCTCTGTCTCTCTCTCTCGCCCCCCCCTCTCTCTCTCTCGCCCTATCTCGCCCCCCCCTCTCTCTCACCCCCTCTCTCTCTCGCCCTCTCTCGTCCCCCCTCTTTCTCTCTCTCTCGCCCTCTCTCTCTCTAACGCCCTCTCTCGCGCCCTCTCTCTCTCTCACCCTCTCTCTCTCACCCTCTCTCTCTCTCGCCCTCTGTCTCTCTCTCTCTCTCTCCCTCTCTCTCGCTCTCTCTCTCTCGCCCTCTCTCTCTCGCGCTCTCTCTTTCTCGCGCTCTCTCCCTCGCGCTCTCTCTCTCTCTCGCCCCCTCTCTCTCTCTCTCGCCCCCCCTCTCTCTCACCCCCCTCTGTGTCTCTCTCTCTCTCTCTTGCCCTCTCTCTCTCTCTCGCCCTCTCTCTCTCTCTCTCGCCCTCTCTCGCCCCCTCTCTCTCTCTCACCCTATCTCTCTCTCTCTCTCTCGCCCTCTCTCTCTCTCTCGCCCTCTCCCTCGCGCGCTCTCTCTCTCTCGCGCGCTCTCTCTCTCGCGCTCTCTCTCTCACACTCTCTCTCTCTCGCCCCCCTCTCTCTCTCTAGCCCCCTCTCTCTCTCTCTCACCCTATCTCTCTCTCTCTCTCTCTCGTCCTCTCTCTCTCTCTCTCGCCCTCTCTCTCGCGCGCTCTCTCTCTCGCGCGCGCTCTCTCTCTCGCGCTCTCTCTCTCACACTCTCTCTCTCTCGCCCCCCCCCTCTCTCTCTAGCCCCCTCTCTCTCTCTCTCTCTCTCCCCCCCTCTGTCTGTCTGTCTCTCTGTCTCTCGCCCCCTCTCTCTCTCTCGTCCTCTCTCGCCCCCTCTCTCTCGCCCCCTCTCTCGCCCCCCTCTCTCTCCCTCTCTATCTCTCTCTCGCCCCCTCTTTCTCTCTCTCTCACACCCTATCTCGCCCCCTCTCTCTCTCTCTCTCGCGTCCCCTCTGTCTCTCTCTCTCTCTCTCTCTCTCGGCCTCTCTCTCTCTCCCTCTCGCCCTCTCTCTCTCTCGCCCTCTCTCTCTCTCTCGCCCCCCCCTCTCTCTCTCGACCTATCTCGCCCCCCTCTCTCTCTCTCTCTCGCCCCCCCTCTCTCTCTCTCTCGCCCTCTCTCTCTCTCTAACGCCCTCTCTCTCGCCCCCTCTCTCTCTCACCCTCTCTCTCTCTCGCCCTCTCTCTCTCTCTCTCGCCCTCTGTCTATCTCTCTCTCTCTCTCCCTCTCTCTCGCTCTCTCTCTCTCGCCCTCTCTCTCTCGCGTTCTCTCTCTCTCTCGTTCTCTCTCTCTCACACGCTCTCTCTCTTACGCTCTCTCTCTTTGTCTAGCACGCTCTCTCTCTCGCTCTCTCTCTCTCGCCCCCTCTCTCTCTCTCGCCCCCTCTCTCTCTCTCGCCCCCTCTCTCGCTCTCTCCCTCTCTCTCTCAGCCCCCTCCCTCCTTCTGTCTCTCACCTGTCCCCTCCATCTCTCGGCCCTCTCTCTCCCCCTCTCTCTCTCCCACCCTCTCTTACGCATGCTCCCTCTCTATCTCTTGCCTCCCTCCCTCACTCTCTCGCCCCATTCCCCTCTCTCTCACCCCCTCCCTCTCTCACCTCTCTCTCACCTCTCCCTCTCCCTCCATCCCTCCCTCCCTCCCTCTCTCTCTCTCTCTCTCTCTCTCTCTCCCTCACCCTAACTCTCTCTCTCCACCTCCCTCGGTGTCTCTCTCCTCCCAGCTCCCTCGTTCCCTCTGACTGAATCTCTCTCCCTCCCTCTCTCTCTCTGAAATACTCTGTCTACCTGGTCCTTCCCTCTCCCTCTGACCCAGAGACTGGGGGTGAGGCTGCGTGTGAGGGGTGGGGGTGAGATGTGGGAGGTGGGGAAAATAGAGATGGAGTTGTGGGAGGGAGAGAGGGGGGTGAGAGGGAAGAGTGGAGGCAGGTGGAGAAACCAGGGTTGGGGGGGTATGTGTGTGCGAGAGAGAGGGGGATGAGGGAGAGGGTTGAAAAAGAGTGTGTATGCTGAACGAGAGAGCGACAGAAAGAATTGAGGAGAAAGAGTAGGGGAGAGGTAATGGGGAGTCCAGCCTGCAGTGGTGGGACAGAGGGAGTTAAACCCAGCTCCTGAGCTCAGGGCGCGGTGCCCTCCCCTTCCCTGAGGACCAGGGCTTGGGGCTGAGTCCGTCTCTTCCCAGCTCAGCTTCACCAACACAAAGACACACAACAACATCGTTCACTCTGCTGCTCAGCACGCTTTAATCAACATTTTTATTGTTTACAAATGGAAGTGATGGATACAGTCAGTGGGATGGTGCCTTTTCTCACTGGCCCCTGAGTTGTGAGAAACATTGAAATGTTTCCCTGTAACCCCCCTGTGGAATAAGGATGGACAAACCAGCGCTACCCTCAGTCTGTTACCACAGCGACAGGCTGCTCCATCGCTGAAACACTGAACTGAAATGAGAAAATCCAACATGGATTGATTAATGAGAGAATTTGATGGATGGATGGATTTGGGTGAAGGGATATTTCAGCACATTCTTCAGCTGCTGCCTGAACTTAGTCTGGGTCACGGCATAAATCGCGGTGTTTGTGCAGCAACTGAGGAGCTGCAGCATGAAGACCAATTCCCGCACAAAGAGATCGAGATACACAGACCGATACCCAATATTATACATCCGGTACCATATAGAATACAGCATGAACGTTGACCATAACAGGATGAAATTGGCCGAGATCACAAACAGTAAAATGATGGATTTTTTTCGGTTTCTCATTTCAGTGTCAGACTGAGCGTCCCCATTGGTGTGAGCGCGGAGTCTCCTGCGGGCTCTGCTGGTCACTAAAATGTGTCTGACGGTGAGAACATTGAGCAGCACAATCAGGAGAAATGGAACACACGGGGTTACAATGTGGTGGAGGAACTCGATTGTGACCCAGACACTGGAGAATAGAACAGCGAGTGTTACATCACAAAACCAGGGGGTGTTCTCCAGCCGATACTGAGCCTCGAGCATAAAATACCAGAAAATGTTCTTTAAACAGCTCAGCACAGTCACTGCTCCCAGAACCACTGCCGCCGTTTTCTCACTGCAATATTTACTTTTCAGCTTCTGGCAACAAATGGCCACAAACCGATCAAAGGTGAAAGTGACGGTGAACCAGACAGAGCAGTCAGTGGCTGCATAAAGCAGGACGGCGTGGATATTACACACGGGGACGGAGTACACCAGGAAATAAAACTGTTCCCGATAAACAATGGGAATGTGTCTCAGGATCAGGTCGAGGATAATGACCAGGAGATCCGCCGCTGCCATGGCCCCCAGGTAACGTCTGACACATGGAGACAATCCACAATCTTTATAAAGCAGGACGTAGATGGTCACTACGTTAACTGTGAGGAAGGAAAACAAACCCATTATCCATCAGCCTGGAGGCAAAGGGACCCGTTTGATCGGGGACCCAGTGAGATTTACAAATGTGTCCCTGTATTCAGGAATTTATTAAAATAATTGGAGCTGGAATAACAAATGGGAAGGTCGGAATTAATGACAAAAATGTGACATAAATCACAAGAAACCCTCCCTCCCCAAACACACAGAGACACACACATAATGACAAATGGTTACTAGAACATTCCCACACACTCCATCACTCGAGAGCAGACAAAGGTCACTCCTTCCCAGTTCCTAATACGGAGAGTGGCAATGTTGCTGTCCTGAAGGATTCTCTCCCAGTTTCCTGAAGACAAACGGAGTTTGGGAATTTCTGTATTTTGGTCTAAATTGTGGTCGATTCTGTGTCGTGAAGAAATGTAAACACAGGGTAACGTATTCACCCCTTTAACTGCCTGAGGGGCCTTCGGAACAGTGTCTCCTTCTCCCTAGAATGAGATCTTTTCTCTCGGGATCTTATCATTTGTTCAATTTACTGACGTCCGGCCGTTCACAAACAATGTCAGGGACAGAACGTTCGGGGAATGTCAGTTATAGAATGTCAGGGACTGAACGTTCCGGGGAATGTCAGTTATAGAATGTCAGGGACAGAACGTTCCGGGGAATGTCAGCTATAGAATGTCAGGGACAGAACGTTCCGGGGAATGTCAGTTCTCGAATGTCGGGTCAGAACGTTCCGGGGAATGTCAGTTATAGAATGTCGGGGACAGAACGTTCCGGGGAATGTCAGTTATAGAATGTCAGGGACAGAACGTTCCGGGGAATGTCAGTTATAGAATGTCGGGGACAGAACGTTCCAAGGAATGTCAGTTATAGAATGTCGGGGACAGAATGTTCCGGGGCACCCCTTGACCTGTCCATGACCTTTCCCCCCTACCCACCCCACCAACACGATGTACAGTGCCTGGGGTGACATTAACATTAATGGGGGGAGAGACGGAGGGTCCAATCACAGGAATGGGAACTAAAGGCATTGCCAGATCAGCTGAAATGGTGAGATATACCACATTCTCAACCCACCTCCCAGAACCAGCCCAGACACCATACACCCAGAGGAGATATCTGTTCACCGTGGAACACTGTACAGACCAGGCCAGTGTCCTGCTCAGTACAACCCAGCAATCTGTCCAGATTCATCCATTACACTGGTCAATACAACCCAGCAACCTGGCCAGAGTGAACACTGTGCATATCAGATCAGGGCATTGATCTATAATGCCACATCACATGTCTGTCCAGCGCGGTGAGAAGTGCAGACCACAGCAGTTCATTGATCTATAAACCCAGATTAGATATTTGTCCAGCACCGGGAGCTGTGCAGACCACAACAGGACATTATCTATAAACCTCAACCAGATAGTCTGACCAGCACAGCGACCTGAGCAGTGGTCACATGTGAATTAATCTGTAAACCAGGATTAATCTGTAAATCTGTAAAATGTAGGACTGAGTACCCCACCCCAGTGTAATGATCTGTAACCCAGGAGCAGTTACCCTCCCAGAATGTAGGACTGTGTACTCCACCCCAGTACATTGATCTGTAAACCAAGAGCAGTTACCCTCCCAGCATGTAGGACTGTGTACCCCACCCCAGTGCATTGATCTGTAAACCAGGAGCAGTCACCCTCCCAGCATGAAGCACAGTGTACCCCACCCCAGTGCATTGATCTGTAACCCAGGAGCAGTCACCCTCCCAGAATGTAGGACTGTGTACACCACCCCAGTATTGATGTGTAAACCAGGAGCAGTCACCCTCCCAGCATGTAGCACTGTGTATCCCACCCCAGTACATTGATCTGTAACCAAGGAGCAGTCACTCGCCCAAAATGTCGGACTGTGTACACCACCCCAGTGCATTGATCTGTAACCCAGGAGCAGTTACCCTCCCAGCATGTAGGACTGTGTACCCCACCCCAGTGCATTGATCTGTAACCCAGGAGCAGTTACCCTCCCAGCATGTAGGACTGTGTACACCACCCCGGTACATTGATCTGTAACACTGTGTGAGATCCCTGCCCAGTGTGGGGAAACTTGCAGCCCATGTTGGAAGTGACAGGATGTGCAGCTGACAACCATTTACAGCTCCAACTCTCTATTGTGCCCTGACAAGGGGGTGCTGTGGGTGCGAACATCACTGCCAGAGAGATACAGAGATGGAGGGGGAATCAGTTTAAACAATAACAAATGGGAGGGGTATGGGAAATAGGCAGAGTGGGGGAGACTGAGAGACAGTGTTGTGGAAGGATGTGTTCCCAGGTTTCAGAATGCAGAAATGAAAACATTTTAACAGCATCATGTAACATCAGCCCGTATTTCCAGGAATCGTAGGTGAACAGCATATTGATGGGAGTTCAGATGATGCAGTTTTGGATGAGAATTTGTTCTGGAGCTTTGTATCTGGGCGTAGGGTCAGCAGAGTCTTTGACTCATTGAGCTAAATCTAACAATTATTTGTCTCAGTGCCATTTCCATTGACTGTGACAGAGGGATCATCTACACTAGGCCGAGCTAGTTTCCTGGTGCTATCTTATCGAACTCACCTCATTAACTACCCACCCTACCCCATGCTGTCCCTCTCATTCAATACCAGCCCGATTCTCTCACCCATCATGGCTGGAGGTACTCACCATCGCCCGGGTGCCCCTGGATATTCCATGATCCATGACACTGGCGCCATCTTTAAAAGGCCACTGGGCACACGGTTGAGCTTTCTCGGTTAGTAGCTGCCCTGCACGGTTTACCCTGAGCATGGCAGATAAGGGGTAATTATACCACGATTTGTCGACAGGGGCACGGAGGTCCTGGTGAATGGGCTAGCACAGGGGGCCATTCCCTTCCCAGAGGGATCACACCACCAGACCCCCCGAGCATGGTCTGAGCTCCCCACCCAGCTCAGTGCAGTATCTGCGGTCTGAAGAAATGCCCAGCAATACAGGACAAGCATCAATAACCTTCCCCACTCTGTCAGGATAAGGGTCAACATATTTTCTCTGCTCCCTCACACTCACTGTATATCTGTTATAGCACCGACCCCCGAACAAGGCTCATGGTCCACCACTCTTACTGCCGCATGCAGCACCTTCTCTCTCTCTCTCTCTCTGTCTCTCTTTCTCTCTCTCTCTTTCTCTCCATCCACTTTAACCCCCCGACACACATTAACACACTGCATGGATACAACACTGTGGACTGACTCCCTCCGGACACCACACCATGAACCTGTCCTCCACCGACACTAACACTAACAGCAGGGCCACCCACTCCCATACTCCCTCCCTCCCTCCCTTTATCTCATTACAGGAGAAACAGCCTGGAATAGGACAGAAAGGGCCTATCCGGGTGGTGGAGTGCCCGATATCCGTTCCCTCCCCCTCCCCCCCGCCATGTGGGTTGGACCCTGGTACGAGCCGGAGAGGACCAGGACGCCTCGTGTCGAGATTCTGAAACATCCACGTCCCACCGACCGAGTAAGAAGCAATGTTCAGTGAAGGGCAATTCTCACTTTAAACCCACTGGCAGCTCCTTTTCCCCCCCGGCACAACTTAGAAGCCGTGGCCCTGATGCCATCTCCCTTTTGTGTCGAGCTGGTACAAATGGAATCCCCACAGTCTCAGTGGGCAGCAGGGTGGGCTCACAACACATCGTCACCACCACCTCCCAGGAAGGGAACACGGAGACTCCCTCCTACACCTCCCCCTGTAAACAGCTCAGATAATGAAACTAATCTGTGATAGTTACTGCTCTCCCCACTTGTCCTGATATCTTCAACAACCTGTGCTCATATACACCCAGCGCTCTCTTTTCCTGCAGCCCCTTTACCATGGCACAGCCTGCTTTAAACTGCCGTTCATTGTCATTCCTACCAAAGTGCATCACCTCACACAGCTCTGCATTGATCCCCATCTGCCATAAACCTGAAAACTACATCAACGTGTCACTGTCCTGTTACAGTTCCACACTGTCCTCCATAGACTTCAGAGTTCTTCCAGGTTTGGTGCCATCGACAAACATTGAGATTGTTATAGCGTCACAGTCCCCATGCACCAACTGAAATCCTGCCCCACACACACGAGTATGAGCAAGTGAAATACTGATATATTCCCACGGACAGAGTTGACATGCTGTCAATGAGCAACAAAAATCCTACCATATACGAGACAGAGTAGATGAAATATTGACAAACCACAGAACAAAAGAAATCCGGATAGGTCCCACTTATCGATATTCATCAGGGTAAAATGTGATGAAGGACTGATGTGTACTGTACCTTCAAGAGAGAGGGAATGCTGTTCTAAACTGAGAGCTGCCAAGCACCTGTGATATGAGACGATGGCAGACCCAGAAACAATATATTGCTATCGAGCTGGAGTCGGGTAATAAGCAGTTAAGAGAAAGAGAGTCCCAGAGTTGTGCATAGTTGCTGTAAAATGTTCACTTTCAGAGTGAAAAGAATTAAATTGATGTTTTTATTTAAACAGTGGAATTTGGGTGTTCTCTGTCCCTCATATTTTAACAGTTTACGAGGTGAATTGAGCATTTTTTATGTTTCATTTAAGTTACCAGATGAGCTTCACGCCGTGCCCTCACCATCCCCGTGTGTATATCTGTGTGTCTCTGTGTGGGGCATGTCTGGCAGTCTCTGTGGTGCTTAAAGTGCTACAATGCCACCCTTTGCTGGCCTCCACAAGCCACTGCACAGGCATTGGATTAGTGGTGCTGGAAGAGCACAGCAGTTCAGGCAGCATCCAACGAGCAGCGAAATCAACGTTTCGGGCAAAAGCCCTTCATCAGGAATAAAGGCAGTGAGCCTGAAGCATGGAGAGATAAGCTAGAGGAGGGTGGGGGTGGGGAGAGAGTAGCATAGAGTCCAATGGGTGAGTGGGGGAGGAGATGAAGGTGATAGGTCAAGGAGGAGAGGGTGGAGTGGATAGGTGGAAAAGAAGATAGGCAGGTCGGACAAGTCAAGGAGACAGTAACTGAGCTGGAAGTAGAAACTAGGATGAGGTGGGGGAAGGGGAACCCCAGATGGCCTCCTTCTTTAGAGACCGCAATTTCCCTTCCCACGTGGTTAAAGATGCCCTCCAACGCATCTCGTCCACATCCCGCACCTCCGCCCTCAGACGCCACCCCTCCAACCGTAACAAGGACAGAACGCCCCTGGTGCTCACCTTCCACCCTACAAACCTCCGCATCAACCAAATCATTCACCGACATTTCCGCCACCTCCAAAAAGACCCCACCACCAGGGATATATTTCCCTCCCCACCCCTTTCCGCCTTCCGCAAAGATCGTTCCCTCCGTGACTACCTGGTCAGGTCCACACCCCCCTCCGACCCACCCTCCCATTCTGACACTTTCCCCTGCCACCGCAGGAACTGTAAAACCTGTGCCCACACCTCCTCCCTCACCTCTATCCAAGGCGCTAAAGGAGCCTTCCACATCCACCAAAGTTTCACCTGCACATCCACCAATATCATTTATTGTAGCCGTTGCTCCCGATGTGGTCTCCTCTACATTGGGAAGACTGGGCGCCTCCTAGCAGAGCGCTTTAGGGAACATCTCCGAGACACCCGCACCAATCAACCAAACCGTCCCGTGGCCCAACATTTCAACTCCCCCTCCCACTCTGCCGAGGACATGGAGGTCCTGGGCCTCCTTCACCGCCGCTCCCTCACCACCCGACGCCTGGAGGAAGAACGCCTCATCTTCCGCCTCGGAACACTTCAACCCCAGGGCATCAATGTGAACTTCAACAGCTTCCTCATTTCCCCTTCCCCCACCTCATCCTAGTTTCTACTTCCAGCTCAGTTACTGTCTCCTTGACTTGTCCGACCTGCCTATCTTCTTTTCCACCTATCCACTCCACCCTCTCCTCCTTGACCTATCACCTTCATCTCCTCCCCCACTCACCCATTGTACTCTATGCTACTCTCTCCCCACCCCCACCCTCCTCTAGCTTATCTCTCCATGCTTCAGGCTCACTGCCTTTATTCCTGATGAAGGGCTTTTGCCCGAAACGTTGATTTCGCTGCTCGTTGGATGCTGCCTGAACTGCTGTGCTCTTCCAGCACCACTAATCCAGTATTTGATTTTCAGCATCTGCAGTCATTGTTTTTACACTGCACAGGCATTGGCAGAGGGTGAAAACCAACAGGAATTCATTCAGTGATGGGGAGGGAGAGGGTAGCTGCTCACAGAACCATCCAAACTGATGTCTTATCCATGTACTGATCTAAATGTCCTTTAAACATTGTAACTGTCCCTGCTTTCACCACTTCCTCTGGAAGTTCATTCCACACACAAGCCAGCTTCTGTCGAACATAATTACCTCTCATGACTTGCGTAAAACTTCTTTCCTCGTACCTTAAAATTCCCTCAGTTTTGAATCCTCAACTCTAGAGAAAAGACATCAGTGCTTCAGCATCTCTGTAACCCTCATTATTTTATAAATCTCTGTAAAGTTACTGCTTAATCTCATATCCTTCAGTGAAAAAAGTCCCAGCCGATCCAGCCTCTCCTTATAGCTCACTCCCTCCTTTCCCAGCAACAACCAGGTTAATCTCTTCTCAATCCTCTCCAGCTTCATAATATCAACGTCAGTAATATCAAAGTGAATAGTCAAGGTATTTTCTAAGGGTATTGCGAGTCCAAAACTAGAGAACATAGGCTTAAGGTGAGTGGGGAAACATTTAAAAGTGACCTAAGCGGCAGCTTTTTCACCCAGAGGGTGGTGTGCCGATGGAATGAGCAGGCAGGATGACCAGACTGGACACAGGTGTCTCACCAATGTCCTGTACAACCACAACATTACATCCCAATTCCGATACTCAAAGGTCTGTCCTATGAAGATATGTGTGTTAAACACCTTCTTAACCACAAGATCTATATGAGATGCAAATTTTAAAGAATTAAACCTGACGGCCTAGGTTTCTGTACTACAGCACTGCCAAAGGCTCTACTTTTAATTGTATAGGTCCTGCTGTTGTTTGATTTACCAAATCCAATACCTCGCATTAATCCAAACTAAACTCCATCAGCGACCCTTCAGCCCAGTGAGTGATATTACTGTCACCTCACCCTCCCCCTTCAATTTTAAAATGCCCATCCCTCTGCAGGAGGCCTGCACACTCCGGCCTTGATTTTCACAAAGACCCTGAGCTTGGTTTGCCTTGTGTGTTTAGGGGGAGGAGGGACAGATTGCAGACACAGTCAGTGGGGAGGAGAGGCTGGACAGTAATCAGCGGCCAGGAAGAGGGGAGTCGCACATTAGAGATGGGTAAGTGTGATCGGTGTTTTGGGGTCAGAAATTAAGCTCTTCCTTCGTCTTTGGTGTTCAGTAATAAATATCTATTTGAGACCCTTCATTGGGCAGAGTGTGTCTGCAGGATTTCTTTCCTTAATATTGCAGACTATAAATAATAGCACTTCAAGATGTTTATAGTTAATTTTGATGGCACAGTATGTACACTCAATATCCTACAGTTGAGACAAATAACTTGCATTTGTTTAATAATACAAAGTGTTGTTTGTAATTCATTAATGGTAACCTGGTTGTAGTAAATCCACACCAAGCTGAAAGTGGGCACTGAAATATGACCCAAATCTGGGTATGGTAGTGTAGTGGGTAGTGTCCCTGTCTCTGATCCAGAGCTCTGGATTTGATTCCAATTCCTGAACTTGTGTGGTAGTGTTCCTAGCTCTGGGCTAGAAGGACTGTATTCAAGTTCTGCCTGTTGCAGAGATATATCCCAGCATGTCAGGACAGTCTGATGAACAAACACACAGGAGAATACTGTGACAGCTTTATGGGTATTGCTGAGTGATGCTAGTGTCCCTACCTCCGGGCACAAAGGTCTAGGTGTAAAGCCCACAGAGGTGTTTCAGGATACATCTGAACAAACTGATTAAAATGGATTTAGAATTGGGACTTGATGGAGAAGGAAGAGGTGTCAGTATTGCATTTCAGAATTTAGGCCCAGGATTACTGAAAGTACAGCCATTCGTGTTGATTGGGGTCACATTTTGCATCAGTAAAGGTTTATAAAATCAAAATGGCCATAGATAGGGTGAGTAGTCAGGGGTTTTTCCCCAGGTTAGGGACATCCAAAACTAGAGGGAAAGTGAAAGGGGAAAGGATTTGAGGAGGCCTAAAGAGCACCATTTCACACAGAGGGTGGTGTGCGTATGGAATGAGCTGCCAGAGGAAGTGGTGGAGGCTGGTACAACTACAGCATCTGGGTACTGAGAGACCTGGCAAGCTTTTCCAGCAATTTCTGTATTTCTTTAAAAAATGCATTCAGTTTAACACAGGTATTCTGAATAAATTAAACATTTTTAATTTTTAATGACGCAGGGACATATAACCATATCTTCAAATTGACCGAGACCATTTTCTGCTAAGTGTATGGCTCTGTGTATGACAGCAGCAATGATGCACCTACATGGAACAGGGAATGTGATGGAGACATAGTTTGGACAATGTACAAGGAGACCTCACATGGTCCAGTTTGGGAGAGGATGACATTACTGTGTGATTCAACTTAGAGAGGGAGAAAATGTAATCCTGCTGAAAAGGAATGGCCTATTGCACTCTCTCTCCTTCATTGTTCCTCATCACAGCAATGTGCGCGAGCTAAAAAAAAACCTCTCCAGTCATCATTACCATTCTTATTTTTATGGAATCCCTGCAGCGTTGACACAGGCCCTTCGACCCAACAAGTCCATACCAACCTTCCCAACCAATTTCCCTATATTTACCCCTGAATATTGCACATAAACTCGAAATCCCTGAACACTACAGACAATTTAGCATGACTAATCCACCGAACCTACAGTTTGTGGTAGGAAACTGGATCACCCATTTGAAGCTCATACAGACAAGGGGAGAATGTGCAAACTCCACACAGACGATCACCCAAGGCCGGAATCGACCCCAAGTCCCTGGTGCTGTAAGGCAGCAGCGCTAACCACCGTATTACCCTTTGGGTGATCTCTAACCAGAATTCACTGGAATTTACTCACTGCCGAAAGCAAAGGGAATTCAGCCAAATCCAAACTCTCCCAGGATGAAATTCCATTGCTAGCAGCATGTGTGAGTACAATATCTTCAGAAGCGGAATAATGTTTTGGACAATCTCACAATTTTTCCTTTTGTCATGAGTTCCAACAATGTTAAAATTGCAGAGTGTGTGTGTGTGTGTCAGTGTTTTTATAAAGGGAAATATTGGTTGTATACTTGCAATAAACAATTTGCCATTCATCGTTTCATCATAGTTTGAGTAACATTGCTCTGGATCATAAACATGTTGTTTTAGCAGATTAAAGAAACTAGTCTGACTTGTTCCTAAAACTGACCCTGACCCAGTCTGAGACCAATATCATCGGCCATATCACCAACCTGGTTACATTTAACATTTGTTGTGAGCAGTGGAGGAGTGGGACTAGAAAAGGAAACAGTGACCCAAAAAGCCAGGGAACTATAGACCGGTGAGCCTGATGTCAGTGGTGGGTAAGTTGTTGGAGGGGATTCTGAGGGATAGCATTTACATACATTTGGGAAGGCAAAGGGCTGATTGGGGTAGACAATGTGGCTTTCTGCATGAGAAATCATGTCTCAGTGATTTGGTTGAGTTTTTTGAAGAGTTGACAAAGAAGATTGATGAAGGCAGTTTTGTAGACATTGTCGATATAGACTTCAGCAAGGTGTTCATTTAAAGAACAAAGACCAAAAAAAATTTACAGCCCAGGAACTGGCCCTTCGCCCCCAAAGCCTGAGCCAATCCAAGTGTACTGTCTAAATCTGTAGGTCAATTCCTAAGCATCTGTATCCCTCTGCTCCCCACCTACTCATGCATCTGTCCAGACACATCTTAAATGAATCTGCCGTGCCTGCCTCTACCACCTCTGTTGGCAACACGTTCCAAATGCCCACCACTCTTTGTGTGAAGTACTTACCACGTGTATCCCCTTTAAACATTCCACCTCTCACCTTGAAAGCACAACCTCTCGTTATTCATTCCTTCAACCTGGGAAAAAGCTTGTCTCTATCCACCCTGTCTATACCCTTCGTGATTTTGCAAATATTAATCAGGTCCCCGCTCAATCTTCTTTTATCTAGTGAAAATAACGCTAACCTACTCAGCCTGTCTTCATAGCTCGTATTTCATTCTGATTAGTAGACGGATTAGTAAGTTTCAGTCACATAAGATACAGAAGAAGTTAGTCACAAATGGCTTGAATGAAGAGGGATATTTTTCAGCCTGGAGGCTTGTGAGCAGCAGTGTGCTGTAAGAATCAGTACTGAGTTCACTGCATTTCATCATTTATGTAAAGGATTTAGATTTGAATATTGGGGCAATAGTTAGTAAGGTTACAGGTGACATCAGAAAGATGGTGTAGTAGATTATCTCAGAGTACAACAAGACCGCAATTAAATGGGACAAAGGGGCAAGGAGTAACAAATGAAGTTTAATTTAGATAAATATGAAGCTTTGCATTTTGGGAAGGCAAATCAGGGCAGACATTATATACTTCATGGTCAGGTCCTGGGGCATGTTGTGAAACAAAGGGGCACAGGGCCGCAGATGCATTGTTCCTTGAAAGTCGAGTCGCAGGTAGACAGTGTGGTGCAGAACACATTTGGCACATTTGCCTTAATCAGTCAGAGCATTGAGTATAGGAGTTGTGGTGGCATGTTGCATCTGTACAGGATGTTGGTGAGGCCACTTTTAAAATCTGCGTACAACCCGGTTTTCTGCAGAAATGACTGACACGGATGTTCCAGCACTGGTAGTTTGAGCTGTCGGGAGAGGTTGATTAGTTTGAGCTGTTTCCCCCTGGAGTGTCAGAGGGTGAGAGGTGACATTATAGAGGTTTATAAAACCATCAGGGGCATGGGTATTCTGAACAGCCACGTTCTGCTCCCCAGGACAGGGGAGTCCAGAACAAGAGAGCATAGGTTGAAGGTGAGGGGGAATTGATTTAGAAGGTTTATGAAGGTAAATGAGGGCAGAGCAGTAGATGTGATCCATATGGAGTTCAGTAAGGCGTTCGACAAGGTTCCCCATTGGAGAATGGTTAACAACGTTAGATCTCATGGAATACAGGGAGAAGTAGCCATTTGGATACAGAATTGGCTCAAAGGTAGAAGACAGAGAGTGGTGGTGGAGGGTTGTTTTTCAGACTGGAGGCCTGTTACCAGTGGAGTGCCACAAGGATCAGTGTTGGGCCCTCTACTTTTTGTCATTTATGTAAATGATTTGGATGCAAGCATAAGAGGTACAGTTAGCAAGTTTACAGATGAAACCAAAATTGCAGGTGTAGTGGACAGAGAAGAGGGTTTCCTCAGATTGCAACAGGATCTGGACCAGATGGGCCAATGGGCTGAGAAGAGGCAGATGGAGTTTAATTCAGATAAATGCGAGGTGCTGCATTTTGGGAAAGCAAATCTTAGCAGGACTTATACACTTAATGGTAAGGTCCTAGGGTGTGTTGCTGAACAAAGAGACCTTGAAGTGCAGGTTCATAGCTCCTTGAAAGTGGAGTCGCAGGTAGATAGGATAGTGAAGAAGGTATTTGGTATGCTTTCCTTTATGGATCAGAGTACCGATTACAGGTTTTTGGGAGGTCATGTTGCGGCAATACAGGACATTGGTTAGGTCAGTCTTGGAATATTGCGTGCAATTCCGGTCTCCTTCCTATCGGAAAGATGTTGTGAAACTTGAAAGGGTTCAGAAAAGATTTACAAGAATGTTGCCAGGGTTAGAGTATTTGAGCTACAGGGAGAGGCTGAACAATCTGGGGCTGTTTTCCCTGGAGTGTCGGAGGCTGAGGGATTAACTTATCGAGGTTTCCCCTGGGGTAAGGGAGACCAGAACCAGAGGGCATACGTTTAGTTTGAGAGGGGAAAGATATGAAAGAGACCTAAGGGACAACTTTTTCACGCAGAAGGTGGTACATGTATGGAGTGATCTGTCAGAGGAAGTGGTGAAGGCTGGTACAATTGCAACATTTAAGAGGAATTTGGATGAGTATATGAATAGGAAGGGTTTGGAGGGACATGTGCCAGATCCTGGCAGGTGGAACTAGATTGGGTTCGGATATCTGGTCGGCATTGACAGGTTGGACTGAAGGGTCTGTTTCCATACTGTGCATCTCTATGATTCTATGACTGTATAACTCACTCCGGGCAACCTGTTATTCTGCATATAAACCACCCTGAAACCCTCGATGAGATTCCAGTCTGCAACTCACTCTGGGGTATCTGTTATTGTGCACATAATCGTCCCGAATCCCCTTGATAAAATTCCAATCTGTAACTGACTTCCAATTTTAAGGGGCTCTGTACATTAGCCACTTCAATACTTTGATTATATTCCAGTCTGTATCACACTCCTGGGTATCTGTTAGTCTGTATATTAGCCATCCAATCCAAACCCTGTTAAAATTGCCCATGGTATACAGGGATGTGTGCGTGAGGTGCATTAGTCAGGGGTAAATGTGGGGAAATGGGTCTGGATGGGTTATTCTTCTGAGGGTCAGTGTGGTCTTGTTGCGCTGAAGGGCTTGTTTCCCCACGATCGGGATTATTATGAATCACCCGTAACCCTCTCGATTAGATTCCAACGTGTAACTCACTTCCATGAATGTGTGACTGGCATGTTTCAAAAACACCCCAAAACCTTCAATTCCATTCCACTTCGATAAACACGAGGCGCTGCATTTTGAGAAAGCAAATTTGAGCTGGACTTATACACTTGATGGTCAGGTCCGAGGGAGAGTTGCTGAACAAAGAGACTTTGAAGTGCTGGTTCGTAGCTCCGTGAGAGTAGAGTGGCAGGTGGATAAGATAATGAAGGCAGCGTTTGGTATGCTTTCATTTATTGGTCAGAGTTTTGAGTATAGACATTGAGAGGTCATGTTGCGGCTGGACTGGACATGGGTTAGGCCACTGTTGGAATATGGCATGCAATTCTGGTCTCCTTCCTATCGGAAGGATGTTGTGAAACATGGAAGGGTTCAGAAAAGATTTTCAATGTGGATGCCAGGGTTAGAGGATTTGAGCTACAGGGAGAGGCTGAATAGTCTGCGGCTGTTTTCCCTGGAACGTCAGAGGCTGAGGGGTGACCTTATCGAGGTTTATAAAATCATGACGGGAATGGATAGGATAAATAGAAAAAGTCTTTTCTTTGGGGTGGGGAGGCCAGAACTAGAAGGCATAGGTTTAATGTGAGAAGTAATATGAAAGAGACCTAAAGGACAACTTGTTCACTCAGAGGGTGGTACATGAATGGAATGAACTGTCAGAGGAAGTGGTGGAGGCTGGTACAATTGCAACATTTAAAATGCAGCTCAATTGGTATATGAATGGGAAGGTTTGGATGGAGATGGGCCAAGTACTTGAAAAAGAGACTAGAGTAGATTAGAATATCTGGTCGGCATGTTCAGATTGGACCATGCTGTACATCTCTATGACTGTATGACTCCGTGATTTTGTGACACACTACTTGTTATCTGTTATTCTGTATGTAAACCACCTCAAACCTCTCGATTAGATTCCACTCTGTCCCTCACTCCTGGGTATCTCTTATGCTGTATGTAAACCCTAAACCCCTCAATTAGATTCCAGTCTGGAACTCACTCCTTGGGATCTGTTATTGGATCTGTGAAGTGATCCTTGTTGAATGTTAGACTGAAGACAAGTTAAACTAAATGGTCAAATGTTACATGGGTAGCAAGAACACAGAAAGCTGCTGGTTCATTTCTGTCCTGTTACATATCTCCAAGTTTCAGATTGGGGCTGAATTTCTGTCACAATGGGGAAAGTCTCAAAAGCTGTTTACTGTCCTGCATGAATGCATCATCATACCATGAATTCACTTGCAAGATAGGAAATGGAGCTAGCTTCTGGAAGGTGTCTGTAGCTCTGTGTGTGTGATTCTGTGTGTCTGTGTATGTCTGTTTGTGTGTGATTCTGTGTGCGTGTTCAATGTTTCGTATATTTTCGAACTGTATTGATGTTGCCAGTCTCTCTTGCTTTTCCTTATCTATAAACTTAATGTCATCATTTTGCTGATATAAAATGGTGGCTGTGGACAAATCTAAAATGTCTGCCTGACTGATTTGTGTCAGGAATACTTACAGCAAGAGAGAGGGGGGAATGTGTCAAAAGCCATTTCCATTCATTGATGCCAGCAGAGATAGGAAATGGAGACTTTTGATTAAAATGTAAATCCCAGAACCTGTTTACAGTGAATGCGGAGAGACAATGTGACATTCCAGTAAGGTCGGCCTTACTTTCCAAGCTCCTAATATATAACAGAAACATAATATACAAAACTTGATAGAGCTCAGCCACTGAATTGTAGATTTGCAGCGTTGGATCAGAATCCTGACTGGCTTGGGCTCCTCCCAAATTGAAGGGTTTCTCATATCCCACACTGACCTTCTGTGGGTTCAAAATGTGTGTTGACTACAAATAAAAGAAAATAATGCACCTGCAATTAAACAAAACTCTTTCTGTAACTTTGTGCATCTGTTGGTTTAAGTATCTTTCAACAGGATTGAAGATAAATGAGGCAGTGAGAGATAGGTAGCACTATAACCAGAATGTCAGTGCAGTATAAAAGGTACATTAATATCTTCAGTGAAATGGGAAAACAGAGGGGGATAGTCCTCAACTGAGGATCGTGGGGAGTCAGTAAAGTTGTGTAGTTTGTGGCTGCATTATGTTTATGTGAGTCAAGATTTAAAACTAGTTGGCCAATAGTACACTTTGTGACACACAACCAGTTACAAGTTATTTCACATAAAAAGGTTAACATATCCCTCGATTAGATTACAGGCTGTAACTCACACGGGGCTATCTGTTATTCTGTATATAAACCACCCTGAACTACTCGATTAGATTCCAGACTGTAGCTCAATCCATGGCATCTGTTATTCTGTACATAAACCATCCTAAATTCCTCGATTAGGTTCCAACCTGTAACACATTCCAGGCTATCTGTTATTCTGTATCTAAAACTCCCTGAACCCCTCGATTAGATTCCAGGCTGTAACTAACTCCAGGATATCTGTATATAAATCACCTTGAACCCTGCAATTAGATTCCAGACTGTAACTCACTCTGGGCTATCTGTTATTCTGTATTTTAACCACCCTGAACCCTGCAATTAGATTCCAGGTTGTAACTCACTGCGGGCTACCTGTTATTCTGTATATAAACTACCCTGAAAGTCTCGATTACATTATTGACTGTAACCCACTCCGGGGTACCTGTTATTCCTATATAAACCACCCTGAACCTCTTGATTAGATTCCAGATTGTAACTCACTCCGGGGTATCTGGTATTCTGTATATTAACCACCCGAACCCCTCGATTAGATTCCAGTCTGTAACTCACTCCGGGCTATGTTATTTTGTACATTAACCATCCTGAACCCATTGATTTGATTTCACTTCCTGACATGTTAAGCTCATGTTTCCAACACAATCTAATCTCAATAATGATTAATGTATCACTGGTCCTCCTATCTGCTGGCACTACCATCATGTTAACTTTCTGATGTTTACATACATGATTACCTGTAGCAGTGAGTCGCAGGTAGACAGAGTGGTGCTGAACACATTTGGCACACTTGCCTTAATCAGTCAGAGCATTGAGTATAGGGGTTGTGGTGGTATGGTGCATCTGTACAAGATGTTGGTGAGGTCACTTTAAGAATACTGCGTACACCTCGGTTTTCTGCAGAAATGACTTACACGAATGTTCCAGGACTGGAGGCTTGAGCTATAGGGAGAGGCTGGTTAGTTTGAGGTGTTTCCCCCTGGAGTGTGAGAGGTTGAGAGGCAACATTATATAGGCGTATAAAATCATCAGGGGCATGGATATTCTGAACATCCATGTTCTGCTCCCAAGGATAGGGGAGTCCAGAACAAGACAGCATAGGTTGGAGGTGAGAGGGCGAATGATTTAGAAGGGACCTGAAGGTAAATATTTCACACAGAGAGTGGTGTGTGTACAGAAAGTGCAGTCAGAGGAAGTGGTCAAGGTGGGTACAATCACACGAGAAATATTGGCCAAATGCTGGCAAATGGGACTAAATCAGATTTGAAATCTGACCGGAGTGAACAGATTGGACTAACGGGTCTGTTTCCATTCTGTATGACTCGCTGATTCTATAAGAGGGATGATGAATAATTCTGAAAGGACCTTTCAAGTCGGAATTCTCTTCAGTGGAAGGTTGTCGTGTCTCTATGTTCACATTAATTGAAAGCTGTGTTATTTAAATATTTGACAAAGAAGTGAGTCTTGCACAATGGGACGCAGACAGGAAAGTGGGGCTGAGACCACAATCTGATCAGCTACAATTTTAGTGCCTGGTGGAGAAGGCTCAAAGTATCTAATGACCCACTCCTGTTGATGTGAACAAAAGAGGTTATCACAAGGGTTCAGATAAAAATGACAGGCCCCGATATCAAGGCAGTGGTTGACTTCTGTTGACATAAAGGTGCTTAACAAAACTGAACTTAATAGGAATCAGAGTAACCTCTCCAGTGTTTGGGGTCAAACATGGCACAAAGGAAGATGTTCATCATCTCTGTCCTGGGTCACCTTTGTGGGAGATCCTCAGGGTAGCTTCCCCTTCACAAACATATTCAGCTGCTTCATCAATGTCTCCCCACCCCCACCTCCCCACCATAAGATCAGAAGTGGGGATGGTCGCTGAAGATTCCACAATATTCAGAACATTTTGTCCCCCGTCAGCTCCTGAAATGGTCTTTGTCCGTGTGTAGCAGGATCCATACTCCATTGAGACTTGTGCTGTTAAACTGTCCGTAACATTCATGTAACAGCACTGGCGGGCACTGCTCCAGTAAAACAAGAGTTCATTCAGCAGCTCACGCTGGTTTCACAGGAATATGAGGAAGCCATTCACCCCATTGACACTATTGGAGAAGAACAGTGACAGCCCATTCAGTGCCTCCAGCCTATTACTCAGGAAGAGAGGGAGTCTAGTGTGATGGGCAAAACCAGAGCCCCTCGAACATATTTGAAGGCAGTAGCCTAGATTCTAATGTTTTCTTATTTTAAAGGAAATGTAAAGTGTCTGTTCCAGATGCAATGTGACTGGACAAACTACTCGGTGTGAAGCAAAACACCATCTACTTAAACACGAAAGAGAAAATGAAACCAAAGAAAGAGAAATTTAGAATAACGTAATTCTATTGGACAAGTTAACAGAATAATAGATCTAGAAAGTATTACTAGTGAACTGTTCCAATATAGGAAAATCCCATACACAGCCCTTGGAAAAAAGAAATATTTAGACACAGATTGTCACAAACATTTCTCCAATCCAGGAATTAATAACAACATCAAGAGAAAGTTCAGAGAGGGTTGCAACCAGGAAACATTCACTGAAGCTTCAAACTCTGTGGAGACCCCTATAGTTCCTGATGTTGCCGAGAAACCAAAACCCAGAGATCCTAATCTGTGAGAGCTGGCCACACCCATTCTGGCTGCACTAAAATAAACACAAGGCCTCCCTAGCTCTTACACAAGTGGTCTTTACTAACCAGCTTGGTAACGATCGTTCAATCTCTCTCTTAAAAGAAACCAAGACAAAATAACCTCTTAAAGCTGCAGCATTGTCACACTCGTCAGTACAATGAGCTGTCAAACAAGAACCAGGTGTAACCAGTCAGGACCTTGGCCCTGTCCAATTGGACGAGGTTGAAGCCAATCACTCCCGTGAGTCACTTACACAGGAACAGTAGGAGGCCATTCCAACCTCAATACACTTACACGGGGGCAGAATGAGGAAATTGATGCTGAATCCTGATGAATGTCTTATGCCCAAAACGTCGATTCTCCTGGTCCTCGGATGCTGCCTGACCCACTGTGCTTTTCCAGCAATTGATGCTCTCCTCTGATCTCCAGCATCGACAGTCTTAAGGGTCTCCTAATTGATGCTCTAACATGATGACCAAGTGGGGCAGAGGCTGCACAGACAGACTGTTCCACGTTGTTTCTCTTGGCTCCGTTGTTTATGATACACATGTGGGACTTTAACGTGGTTTTCTAGTGGTGGGCAGGGAAGCCATATGTCTTGTGCGAAGTCTCAAGACGGCATCTTCCATCTCCAAGAAGATAGCCTGGTGTTCTCTATGTAGGGAGGAAGCTGTTGGGAATTGCTACCTGTTTCAGACGGAAGGTATTGTGGCTGCTGTTGGGGATTGTGAACAACCTGACGTTCAGTCCATGGTTCACTTGCCGACTGCACAATAACGTGGGGAGAGTTAATTTAGCCATATAAACTATTAGGAAAGTCATGTTAGACTGATGAATGGACTCTCTAAGTTCAAATAATGCTGATCTTGTTCATGTTGACCTTGTCTAGTGCATGTCCTGTTTAGTGTATCCCGTGTGCCTTACTCTGTCCAAGTCTATTTCCACCCTATGATCTGTCTGGTCATGCTTAATATGACCTGCCCCCACTGCTCATAAACAAAGTGTTTCCCTGTACTGAGGTACACGTGACAATAAATCAAACCAATCAATCCTGGGTAATGTATGGAATTTCTCTCCCTGTCAATGTCTCTTTAGGAAATAAGTGATCACTGCCACTCCTCCTGTTTCAACAGCACCATTTCTTCATCTCTCGGAGCTCTACAGATTAAACACTCAGCTTCTTCACTTTATTCTCATGTTACCATCATCATTGTCTGTGGAAAGGGAATCATTCCTTACAAAGGACATCAAATTTGTACAGAATGCCCCAAATGCTCTCTCAGCAAGGCTCTACAACAGCCGGAAGATGGCTTTACTTATGTACTCGAATCATCTTACAACGAAGGACAGCGTACCATTGACTGTACCCATTACTTACACAGGGTTTGATTCGGAGCAGTCAGCATAGACTTGTGAGTGGGAGATCATGCTTCCCAAATTTCTTTGAGTCTTTTGATGAAGTTACCAGGACGTTTGATGAGGGCAGAGTGATAGACGTAGTCTCTATGGATTTCAGTAAGGCCTTTGATAAGGTTCCACATGGCAGGCTGCTCAGGAAGTTTTCATCTCGTGGAATACTGGGGGAAGTGGCCAATTGGATACACAGTTGGGTTGATGGTAGGAAGAAGAGGGTTGAGGGGAAGGATGTTTGTCAGACCAGAGGCTTGGTCCATTGCTGTTTGTTACCTATGGTTTGGTTGAGAATGTACAAGGTATGATTAGTAAGTTTGCAGATGACACTAAAGTAATTGGGAGCATGATCAGTGAGAATGTTTATCAAAAATTGCAGCAGGACCTTAATCAGGTGGGAAATGGGCCGAGAAATGGTAAATGGAATTTAATATAGAAGCGTGAGGTCTTGCATTTTGGAAATTCAGATCAAAGTAGGAGTTTCATGGTGAGTGGGAGGGTATTCAAGGGTGTAGTGGGCAGAGGGACCTTGGCGTTCAGGTGCACCGTTCTCTAAGAGTGGAGACACAGGGCAGTGAAGAAGGCTTTTGGCACATTGGCCTTCATCAGGCAGGATATTGAGTATAGAAGTTGGGACGTTATGTTGCAGTTACACAGGACTTTGGTAAGGCCGCACTTGGAGTATTGTGTTCAGCGTTGTCACTTTGTTATGGGGAGGATGTTGTTAAATTAGAAAGAGTGCAAAAGAAATTTACAAGCACATTGCCAGGACCCAATGGTCTGAGTTATAGGGAGTGTGGTCAAGCTAGGACCTTTTATTTAGCATGTATGAGACTGAGGAGTCCTAATAGAGCTGTATAAAATCACGAGGGGTATGAATAGGGTTAATGCTCTCTGTCTTTTTCCAAGGTGTAGAGAATCGAGGATTAGAGGGGATCAGTTTAAGGTTAAAGGGGAAGGAATAAAAGGGAACCTGAGGGGCCACTTCTTTATACGGAGGGCTGGTACGTGGATGAGTTGCCAGCAGATGTGGTTGAGGGGGGTACATTAACAACATTTCAAAAACATTTGGATAAATATGTGGATCGGAAAGGACTGGAAGCATATGGGCCAACTGCAGGGAAATGGGGTTAGTGTGGATGGATATTTACAAAGTGGACTCGAACCCCTCTTTTAATTAAACCCAAACACCCAGAAAAGCTCGCCTCACCTTGTAATCTGTTAAAATATGAGTGACACAGATCTCCTATATTCCACCATTTAAACAAAAATTATCAAGTTAGTTTTTTAACTTTAATAGTGAACACTAAGCAACAACTATTCACAAATACAAGCCCCTCTTTTCTTAGCTACTTACTATCTGACTCCAACTCTGTAAAAGTATGCTGTTCCAACAACCCACATATTAAACATTACAATCTCAAGACCATACAGTCTCTATCTTCCCCGCTGAGCTCACTCTTCCAGCTGATGATCTCCTTGGGTCTTTTTTTTTTATTGCAAATAGGTTTGACATGAACATGTGTCTTTGATAGAGAGTGTTTGAGATGGCCAGTTAGCACTCCTGCTCTGCAGCAGTTACTCTGCTGTTGGATGGCAGCAGCTCTCCCTCCAGTGTTCAAAATGCTGGGTATGTATACTCCCCATGATATAATAATTCTCATAATTTGATTGCTGTCCAGGTGTCCAAACAATTATATTCAAATTCTGTTGGCATATGGTGTCCTGAGCGTTATTTAAACTATTTGGTTACATTTGAATGGCTGTCAAATTAGCAACCAAAACTCAGGAATCCATTCCTCAGCTTATGGTGACATGTGGAACAGTGTGACCTTTAGCTGGCATCAGTGGCTTTAATTTGTATTCAACAAAACCCATTCTGTCTTAAAGTGCCCATACATGTTTTTGGCTTCATAACATCTTCCTGCTTCATAAAATAAAATGAATCAGCAGAATGAAAAGTTGGCTACATTTCTTTTCCTCTAATTCTTAATCCCAATTATATGAAATACAAAAGTATTAATCTCAGTTATATCATTCATATTAATTCTGCACACCAATACAACACTGGAATAAGTCAAATCTTATCTGCACTGCTTTCCTTTAAATCCGCGAAAACCCATCTGCTATCACAGTGTAGGAGCCACAGCATGTACATTTTGTGAGTTTAAAGTCGGTAAGGTAAGACTCCAATGAAATAGTCTCATATTCTGGTCTTTAAATATTCCAAAAAATGCGAGAGATTTGTCGTTGTCCACAAACATCTCTGACAATTTTTTTGTCATATAAACATTAAAATATTGTCAGGCCAGTGTGGAACATAATCCTTCTTGTTCAATAATGGAGATTTTGTTGTTTTTTTTCTGGTGGATATTGAGTTTTTTCGAAAAGTAGCCAATTAGCCATTCAATTCCATCATCCTCTTTCTGTATCAATACATCTCCGACCCCTATATCCCGAGCATCAAACACAATTTTCAAAGGGTTTCAGAATATTTGGTGTAGCTAAAACTGGCGTGGTGATTAATCCTGCTTTAAAATTCTCAAATGCCTCCTGACATTGTTCTGTCCACCACAATTCTGTGTTCTTCTTCAGTAAATCCATCAGTGGTGCCAAGACACTGCTGAAGTTTTGAACAAACATTCAAAAGAATCCACTCAGTTCCATAAACCAAAGCACCTCTTTCTTCGAGCATGGTCGTGGAAATTCCTCAAAGCCCTTCGTTTTTATGTTCCATGGAGTCAACCTTCCATGTCCAATATAATGTCCCAAGAACGTCACCTCTGCCTTCACGAATTGTTTTCTTTAAGTTTATTACCAAGTTTGCTTGTTGTAATCGTTCAACATGCTCTGCTCACTGTAACATGTGAGCTTTCAATCATTTGCTAAAGATCACTACATCATACAGATAAGCTGCACAATTTGTTCATATGGCCACACCTCTGTTCTTGAGTCTTAAATGTGGCTGGTGCATTATTCATCCATATGAAATACTCCATAAAGTTTTTTTGTCATCTCCTGTATCTTTAGCAGGTAGTTTAACTGACGACACATTTTTTTTAATTTGAAAGGGGCCACTAGACCTGGCTTTGAAGGGATTTCCTACCACTGGTGGCGATACTGATACGTCATCCCCACGGGAAATCGTCAACGTTTCAGAGATTTTTATCTGCCACCTGCATCAATCTATACTGTGCCCCCTTCAGGTGCTGTTTAGCTAACTCACCTACTCCATTCAATCTCTCCCTCAACTCACTTACATAATCCAAATGTGAGATATCCGACTTCGGTCCTGTAAGTTTATACTTAATTACTTTCAAAGGACCGCTCACTTCATGTACTAATATTAACTCAAATGAAGTAAAGTGAGTAGATTTATTTGGGGCATCTCTAATGGCAAACAATTTAATGTGACACCTTTATCCCAACCATTCGGGTAATCCTGACAGTACGCTGTTAACATGGTCCTCAGTGTCTGATGCTAACTTTCCAAGGCTCCCTGGGATTCAGGATGGGATGCCTTTGATTTGAAGTGCTGCATGCCTAAGCCATCCATGACTTCCTTAAACAGCTGAGCGGTAAAATGAGACCCTTGATCTGACTAAATCTCTCTGGGCAGTCCACAGCGAGTAAAGGAACCTACCAACTCCTCCACCTCCCTTTTTGCCTTAACACACCAATAATGGAATTGCCTCTGGAAATCTGGTGGACACATCCGTTATGGTCAGCAAATATTGGTTTCCACTTTTACTTTAGAAAGGGAAGCTACACAATTAATCATAACCCACATGCAACGTTCTTCGAATGCAGGAATTGGCAAGAAAGGTGCTGGTTTTATTACTGCCTGTACTTACCTACCATTTGGTATGTATGTCACGTGAAACAAACATTAACAGCGTCCTTGTGCATTCCAGGGCGCGAGAAATGCTTCCGTACCTTAGCCTGAGTCTTCTGTACACCTAGGTGCCCCCCTGCAGTTAGTTTATGTGCTACCCGTAACACTGTACGTTACTGCTAACACAATCTGGTGCACTTCGGCCCATTTTCCTTCTGCAGTAACCTATCGGGGTCTCCATTTTAATTTTATGATTCTATCTTTAAGTTAATAACGTTCGACAATATATTCTGATTCCTTCTCTGTGTGTGTGAATGTGTATGTGTGTGTGAATGTGTGTGTATATATCTGTTGTAAGTCCATTCGCCTTTCAGGACTAAACCCCTCTGCCTGATCCTCTGCCTGTTCAGGGTTTTCCTGCACCGTTACATCAAACAGGGGGTCAGTTCACTGAGCATCAATTCATTTGTCTTTTTCGTTCGTTTTTCATTCCTGCTGTAACTTATGACAGTGGGATCTTGTTACTACACACTCTGGAAAAAATCCTGGGTAATTTTCTTTTAACTCACCAATTCCCGAGTCTTCCTTTGGCTTCTCCACCACAAGGGGTGCCTATTCACCTTGCCTCCTGCTAAATCGTTCCCAAGAACAAACTGTACTCCTGGAACTGACACTCTGTTACTCACTGTCACTGTTACTTCCCTAATCTTGATTTGGCATTCCATCCTGATGTTACACAAGGGAATGCTTAATTTCTGTCCCCATTCCACAAATTAACACGCTCTTGATTAACATGCCAGAAAGTGTGAAAAAATCTTTCATATCTTCCTATTAGAGGGTGAGAGAAAGTGAGGGCTGCAGATGCTGGAGATGAGAATTGAAAAGTGTGGGGCTGGAAATGCACAGCACTTCGGCAGCATCCGAGGGGCAGGAGCATTGACGTTTCAGGCATAAATCCTTCATCAGGAAAGGGGGAGGGAAGGGAGGGGGAAGGAGGTTGAGAAATAAATGGGAGAATGGGGGTGGAGCTGGGTGGAAGGGAGCTTGGAAGGCGATAGGTAGATGCAAGTGGGGTGTGATGGTGATAGGTCAAACAGGAGGGTGATAGGACTCCCATCGGTGGTAGGACATCTAGAACCCTCAAACTGTATAGCATCAACATTGACTTCACCAAATTCCAAATCTCCCCTCCACCAACCTCTCCCAGATCCAACCGTTCAATCTAGCACTGCCCTTTTGGACTGCCCTAACTAACCATCTTCCTTTCCACCAATCGACTCCACCTTACCCTCCGACATATCACTATCACTCCCACCTACATCTTCTTATTGCCTTCCCAGTGACCCTCCCACCAGCCCAGCTATTACCGTCGTATTTATCTTTCAGCCCCATTGTCCTCCCGCCATGTTCCTGACGATGGGTTTCTGCCTGATATTCGATTGTTCTGCTGTTCGGATGTTGCCTGATCTGTTGTGCTTTTCCAGCGCCTCACTTCTCAACTGTTAGAGACTGAGCAGATCCCATATCTCACAAAATTCTAACTTCTTGTCCTTCTCCGCCCTGTTCTTACTGAGTAAACTTTATCTACAGAGGTGAATTCTTTAGAGAGATCAGGTACTGACTCCATACCCAGTCCTTGCCTAGGTTGTGCAATTTCCTGCAGCTCCTCGGCTCCACTTGGGGTCTCCTTTACCAGTGTCACTAATGCCACTGGGCTTAGCCTCTTCTACCACATCTTTCCCCAAAGTGTCTTCCTTTAACGCCCAGCATGGTGTGTCCCAGCTTACTGCAGTGAAAACAACTTTTTCCCTGAGCCCTTCTTAAACCACCAACACTGTAATTTTATGTGTTCCACTCCCTTACAGTGAGAGCACCTGAGGCCTTTCACCACCTTTCAACCCCCTTGGGCTTCTTTCTTCACCTGTGGTAAACTATTGTGAACTACTGTTCGCGTTGTAATGTGTGATCGGCCCTTCTCCCAATTTCTATCCCTCACAGGATGAAATTCCTGCCAGAAGCTAAATTTCATCACATGCCACAATACATATTTATCTGCCATTTCTGCCGCGCTTCTCACTTCTTGAACTTTCTATTCATTCACATGAATTCTTACTATCTCTTGAAGTAAGTCTTTTAACTTCTCCAGCAGATTAATCTCCCTTCAAGCCTCACAGGTCTTATCCATTTTTAAGGCCAGCACCCACCTGTCAAAATGACTGTGGTTAATTCTTTCAAACACAATATAAGTCTGACCTGGTTCCGTCTCTATTTTTCTGAACTTCTGTCTATATGCTTCTAATACCAATTCATAACCAATCAAAATAGCCAATTTAACATCTTGATAATCTCTTGATCCCTCATCTGACAGCGCTGCACATACCTCACCAGCTGTGCCCGCCAGCTTAGTCTGAACTAGCATTACCCACAAGTTCACTGGACACGTCATCTGCCAAGCCATTTTATAAATGAAATGAAAAAGTGTTTGACAACTTTCTCACCGAAATATGGCAAGTTACTAACCTAGTTGTATACATCCCTACATTCTCCCTTCATTTCGATCCTGCTAATTTAAATTTCTTGTCTAATTCCCAACTTCTGAATTTCAAATCCCCTCTCTCTTTCTTTTTCCTGTCTTTCTCTTTCGTCTCTCTCTGTTTCCGTCCCTTTATTTATCTTCTAACTCCAGTTGCCACATTTGCAATTTATGTTTTTATAACTCTACTGCAATTGCCTATTTCTCTGATACATCAAAGTGCTTAACCAACTCCATTACAATTTCAGCTTCCCTTTTCTCCCTGGTTAAACCCAATTCCAACCTATTTGCTAATTCAAAAAAATGTCCTCCTTCTGTCTTTCTAAACTTCCTTGGAAAATTTGGGAACCTCTTTAATAATGTTAAAAGCTATTTCCCTCACTTTTCATTTAACCAACCACAAGTAACAAAATTAAACGAATTTTCCCACTGGTTTTATTTGAAGATCAAAGTCGCTAATTGCAATGAGTTGGAATTTGCTGGGACCTGTTGTATCTCAAATCTGTTCAAGTCGGTCCAAGTGCCACACGGCAAGGCCCCAAAATTGTTATGACATCAATATCGAACCCCTCTGTTAGTTAAAACCACACACCCAGAAAAGCTCACCTCACATCATAATCTGTCAAAATGTGAGCGACAGAGAACTCCTAAATTCCACTAATAAACAAAAATTAACAATTCATGTGTGTGCAAGTTAGCTCGCTGAGCTTGAAGGTATGTTTTCAGAAGTTTCGTCACCATGACTCGGTGACATCATCAGTGAGAGTATCTGCTGAAGTGCTGGTGGTACGTCCCGCCTCTCTATTTATAGGTCTTGGTTTCTTAAAATGGGTGATGTCATTTCCGGTTATTTTAACAAGAGAATGTAGACAGGATCTAAATTGATGCGTTTATTGATGGAATTCTGGTTAGAATACCATTCCTTTAAGGAGGTCCTTGCGTGTCTTCGTATGTGTGTGTGCATTGTCCCAGTCAAAGTGGTGCCCTTCTTTGTCTGTATCTATGGAACATAGTGATAGTGCGTCATGTCTTTTGGTGGCTAGTTGGTGTTCATGTATCCTCGTAACACAACAACAGGACAGTTTCAATAGTGGAAAAATGATTTTATATACACTGTTTAATCAATGTGTGTGTGCAGATAAGTCGCATTTTTCATATGTGTGCAACACATTGTAAATGAACAACAGAGACACAGTTAACGAAAAATGATGCATATGATGTATAAAATTGATAAAACATTAAAACATGTTTTGATCCTCTCAACGTTCCCTCCTTTTCTGGGATTCCCAACTCTAATCTCTCATTCTCAACAGGATGTGTGCTCCAAATGCTTGATTCTGGTGTCCCAACTTATTTCAGTTAAACCCCTTTCTACCGGGACTTCAATATGTTGGCCTGCTGGGTTCTTTCCAAAACTAGTGTCTGTCATATTATTGGAGATAAATATTCTGGCATCAGACTCAGTATTTGAACATATTACTCTGTTGTACATGCACTGTACAAAGGATCACAGCACACAGGCATTGCCAAAACATTGGGGATGTTCACCTAATTCTTTCGATAATGTGGTTGCCTCATTTTCCACATCTCCATGTCTATATCCTCTCTCTCATTCTCCCGTTGTATTTAGTTAAGAAATCCACCAATTATTCTTCGTGTTCCATCTCCCAAAACTCCTTCTTTCAGTTTATATCTTGCGCTCTCTTCAAGATGTAATGTGGTTATAATTAAGCAATGTAACTACAAAGACATACGGACGTAGCTGGCCAGAGTTAATTGGAAGGGGAGCTGAGCAGGAAAGACCATAGAGCAGCAATGGGAGGAGGTTCTGGGGATAATTCGAAAGATAATACCAGAAATGCAACCCCAAGAACTTGAAACATACTCATGGGAGAACAAGGCAGCCATGAGTGATAATGCATCAAACCAAAAGAGAAAATATAAAATGTGGTGAAGATGATTGGGAATCCAGAGAATTCATTGGCTCTGAAACTACATAACGCTGGCATCACTGACACTGCAAAGCTCTTAATCATGGTCAGGGAAAGAAACAGAGGAAACACATTGACTTGAAACACAGAAGATGGTATTTCTCAAGGAAAAAGATTCAGGTGAATTAAACATTTGCATTAAGATTAGTTAAATGCTTTTGCGGAATGTGTCAGGTTGGAAGCAAGACCCGGGGAGAGAGACCCTCAGCAGGATGAGAGTATGAAAATGGAAGTATTTCCACATCAGAAACCAGGTTAGGTCACTGAATGCAGGGCTGATGGGTGAATGGGTCTCAGTGAGAATTGGGGAACAGACAGCAGAATTGCATTGCAGATATTGCAGCTCGAAACTGCGTATTCACGTAGTGCTGTAGACTACAGCAGCAGGAGAAGCAGACCTGCATTCAACCACAACCTGTAACTTTTTACCAGGGAAACACCTCAGTCTGTCATTACCATCAACACCATCGATGGCTCAGTGACGAGTGTGGGTGAATATGTCAGAGTCAGAATCACATGAATTTTAACCTGATGCTAACTCGTTAAAGCTACCAGTCTTGACCAACAGATCTGATCGAAGACCTGCAGTCCTGTCACATTCAGTTATAAATTGTGATGGACGATTAAACAAATGACTGGAGGAGGTGGTTCCACAAACATTCCCATCCGAAATAATGGAACAGACCTGCACATCAGTGTAAAAGAGAAAGATGTTTTATCTGCACCATCTTCTGTTGAGTCGATGATACACCTCACCCTCTTCATGATGCCCACAAAATCACAGATGCCAGTCTTCAACCAAGTTGATTCACTTCACGTGACATGAAGAAACAGCTGAACACAGTAGATACAAAACAGACAATGGACCCTGACACCATTCCTGCAACAGGACTGAAGACTTGTGCTGCACAACAAGCCGTGTCCCTGGGGAAGCTGTTTCATTCCAGATCCAACTCTGACATCTCCCTGGCAATGTGGAAAATTACTCCCCTATGTCCCGTCCCCTAAAACGGGAATAATTACAATCTGACCAATTACCATCTTCTCAGTCCCATCATGACACTCAAATTGGTGGAAGTTCTTTTTGACAGAGCTTTCAAGCAGCACAGAAATAACCTGCTCAGTATGGTTTCCGATAGGTCCCCATGTGGAGATGGTGCTGTTGTGGAAATGTCACTGGATTACTAATACAGACCAGGCTTGTGCTCTGGCAGTGGGTGGAAGTTAAAAACAATTAATAAAATATCGAGATCTCAAATCTGGGATCAGTAACAGTGACCTTGAAGCTAATATCGATTGTAAACAGAATTTCCTTCTCCAATGGACTTTTAGGAAGTGAATCTCCCATGATTTCCTGGGCTGGCCAAAAAGTGACTCCAAAGACCCTGACATGTGATAAACATTTCAATGGTCTCTGAACCCCAAGCAAGGGTACTCATTTGTATCAAACTACTCCGAGGTCTGAAAGGATGAAACCGGACAGAACACCCGGCCTCAGCATCAGTGTCGGGAAAGGGAATGGGAACACAGTCCTGTCGACCCTGCAGAAACCTCCTTCCTAACATCCTTGTGACAGCATTTACACAGCTTTCCCACAGACTGCACAGAAACATCTGGAATGGAAAACACATTTAGCCTCCTCATTCTAGTTCATGGAAAAAATCTCATCAATGCACTTACACCACACGATATACATATCAATTAATGTGAGTAAACTTGGGAAGCTATAAAATAGGCGGTGCAGTAGTACGTTTGGTCCATCGAGTTTGCTACCCAATTCAATAGAATAATGCTTGCCCCTTCATTTCCACACTGTACTCCTGCTCTCCCACCATCCCTTTACTGTCTCTAAATCCTTATTTATAAGCAGTGTCTCGGTTTCCAGGTGCGAGCGAATTCCCCAAGTTCCCCCGTCAGAGAGAGCAGACATTTATTATTATTTTCAATGCAGAGTGACTGCCTGTACCTAATACTGTGGCCCCTTGTTTTACAAGTCCCAGCCAGAGGAATTATCATCCCTGCTTCCAATCTGTCTCACCCTGTCAGAGTTTTGTATATTTCAATGAGATCTCCACTCATTTTCCTAAACCCCATGAAATACTGGCCCAGTCACCCCAAACTCTGCTCCCACAACAAGCCCGTCACTCCAGAGATCAGTCTGGTCATCCTTCACTGCTCTCCATCAATGTCAGGTTTGTCCTTTATTAGGTAAGGAGACCAAAACTGCACACAATACAGAACAATGTTTGAGATGATGTCTCACCAAGGCCATGCACAGCTGCAGTAAGACAGCTTTTCTCCTGGACTCAAATCCCCCTGAAATGAAGGTCAACACTCCATTTATCTTCCTCACTGCTTTCTGTTTCTGCAATATTGCTTTCAGCGACTGGTGTACAAGGAGATGCAGATCCTTTTCAGTGTTACAGCTCCCCACTTGAAGGGTCTGTATACACTGGTCAGTTTGCCAATGCCATGCCCAGTATTGACTTCTGGTTGCAGAACTCACTGAGCTGCAGGGGCCTCAGAGGTTCATGCAGAAGGAAACAACAGAAAGGAACATACGTCCCTTTGTAGATCAACATGTTTCAATCAATCCCTTTCAAATGGTAGGCTGGCAATTTATCGTTTCCACCAAAGAGCACACCGTCTCCTCTATCCACATTGTTTTCCATCTGTCACGTATTTACCCATTCACTTCAATTGTCTTCGTCTTCTCGGTGCTTTTCTTTTACCTCCTCGCCCACTCACAATCCCACACCCATTAGTGCTGTCAGCAGGCTGGGATATATTGTATCTGATTCCAGCAACCAAATGTTTAAAGGGCATTGTGAACAGCTGGGCCCCAAGCACCGATCCCTGCGACACCTCAGCAAACTTCCTCTGTTAATTTCTATTTATTTATTTCATGAAACTGGGTGTGACTGGCTGGGCCAGCATTTATTGCCCGTCCCTAGTTGCCCTTGAGAAGGTGTTGGTGAGCTGCCTTGTTGAACGCTGCAGTCCACCTGCTGTGGTTGACCTCCAATGCCATTAGGGAGGGAATCCCAGGATTCTGACCCAGTGACTGTGAAGGAGCAGTGATAAATTTCCAAGTCAGGATGGTGAATGGCTTGGAGGGAACCTGAAGATGATGGTATTCCCATACATCTGCAGCCCTTGTCCTTCTAGATAGACATTATCGTGAGTTGGGAAAATGCTCTCTGAGGATCTTCGTTGAATCATTTCATTGCAGCATGTAGATAGTCAAACACTGCTGCTGCTGCTGAGCGTTGATGGCGGAGCATTGTGGATGAAGGGACAGTCACATTGGCTGCTTTGTCCTGGATGTTATAAAGGTTGTTGAGTGTTGTTGGGGCTGCACTCATCCAGGCAAATTGGCAGTCTCCTATTACACTTCTGACTTATGCATTGAAGACGATGAACAGACTTTTGGAAGTCAGGATGTGAGTTACTCGCCGCAGTATTCCTAGCTTCTGACCTGCTCTTGTAGTTACTGTGTTCATGTGGCGAGACCAGTGAATTTCTGAGCAATGATTACCCACCAGGAATTTGATACTGGGGATTCAGTGATAGTAACACCATTGAATGCCATGGGGCAGGTTAGATTGTATTTTATTGGTGATGGTCACGGTCTGGCATTCATGTGGGCTGAATATTCCTTGCCACTTGTCAGCCTGGATACTTTCCAGATCTTGTCGCATTTGAACATGGACTGCTTCAGTATCTGAGGAGCCACAAATGTTGCAGAACATTGTACAATCATTGGCGAACATCCCCAATTCTGACCTTAAAATGGAAGGAAGGTCATTGATGAAGCAGCCCTGAGGAAGTTTTCGGTCACTGCTCGAGGGACTCCGACAGACTTGGAGCTGAGTTGACTGACCTTTATCAACCATGACCATCTTCCTGCGTGTCAGGTATGATCCTAACCAGCAGGGGGTTTGTCCCTGATACCCATTGGTTTCAGTGTTGCTAAGGCCCCTTGATACCACACTTGGTCGAATGCAGCCTTGATTTAAAGGGCTATCGCTCTCACCCTACCTCTGGAATTCAGCTCTTTTGTCCATGTTTGAACCACGGTAATGAGGTCAGGAGCTGAGTGGCCCTGGAGGAGCCCAAACTGCGCGTCATTGACCAGGGTATTGCTGAGCAGGTGTTGCTTGAAAACACTGAGACCTTCCACCACTTTACTGACGATCCAGAGTAGACTGATGGGGTGGCAATTGGCCGGATTGGATTTGTACTGCTTTTTTATATACAGGAGATACTTGGGGTAATTTTCCACATAATGAGGAAAAGCCATTGTTGTAACTGTATTGAAACAGTTTGGCGAGGGGAGTGGCAAGTTATGGAGCACAAATTTTCAGTACTATTGCCAGAATGTTGTCAGATTATGTACCCTATGGAGTATCCAGTTTCTCCAATCGTTTCTGGATATCGCGTGGACTGAATCGAATTGACTGATGACTGGTAACTGAATTGCTGAGGACCACTGGAGGAGGCTGAAATGGATCATCCACTCAGCATTTCTGACTGAAGATTGTTGCGAATGCATCAGCCTTATCTTATACATTGACGTGCTGGGCTCCTCCATCATGGAGGAAGGCGTTATTTGTGGAATCTCTTCCTCCAGTGAATTGTTTAATTGTCCCCAACGTTTCTCGACAAGATGTGGAAGGACTGCAGAACTTAGATCTGAACCGTTGCTTGTGGGATCACTTAGCTCTGTCTATCACTTACTGCTTATGCCCTTTGGCGCACAAGTAATCCTGATTGGTGACTTCAGCAGCAGACACCCCATTATCAGCTATGCCTGATGCTGCTCCTGCCATCCTGCACATTCCATTGAACCAAGGTTGATCCTCTCGATTGATGGCAATTGTTGCGAGGGGGATATGCCAGTCCATGAGGTTATGCAGGAGTACAATTCCACTGCTATTGATGACCCACAGCACCTTATGGAAATCCAGATTTGAGCTGCTAGATCTGTTCGAAGTCTGCCCTATTAAGCACCGTGATAGTACCACCCAAAATGGTGGAGGTTATTCTCAATATGCAGGTATGACTTTGTCTCCACAATGACTATGCGGTGGTCACTCTTACCGATACTGTCATGGACAGATACTTCTGCAACTGGCAGATTAGTAAGGCTGTGGTCAAGTATGGATTTTCCTCTTGTTGGTTCCTTCATCACCTGCCGCCAGTTATATCCTTTAGGACCTGGCCAGCTCGATCAGTAATGCTGTACCTGAGATACTGTTGGTGGTGAACATTGAAATCCCCCACCCAGAGTACATCTTGCGTACGTGCTACCCTCAGTGCTTCCTTCAAGTGTTGGTCAGCATGGAAGAGTACTGATTCATCAGTTGAGAGAGGCTGGTACATGGTAATCAGCAGGAAGTTTCCTTTCCCATGTGCAAACTAATGCCATGACACTTCATGGGATACAGAGTCACTGTTGCGGACTCCAAGGGCAATGCCCTTCCAACTGTCTCCCACTGTGCCGCCACTTCTGCTGTGTCCGTCCTGCTGATGAGACAGGAGATATCTGGGGAAGGTAATGGGGTGTCTGGGACATAGTCATACTCAGAGAATCATACCTTTCAGAAAATGTCAGGCTGTTGCTTGATGAGTCTGTTTATTTCTATTCACTGTTTCCTGCCAGCTGTCCCATTCTAGAAACATGTCCATATATTCACCCCAATCCACTCAGATTTGATTTTGCAAATTGAGCTTGGAGCTTTCCCAACATTTTTCTAAAAATCATAATGTTTTACATCATTGCTTCTCTTTCATTTGTCTCCCAGTTTGTTTCTCAAACATAATTCCCATTTCATAAATCTATGTTCGTGTTGTCTATGACCATTACTTTCAGCCACAATAATTTCTGCTAAACCATTTACTCACTATGTTCTATGTCCCATGTACTCTATCATTTTCCCACACCAGACTCGGTTTTCCTTGCATTGTTAGAAAGTTTTGTGAAGACAGAACGGAAGTAGTGGCTTCATAGTTCTGCCATTTCCCTGTTCCCCATTCTCTATTCTCTGGTTTCAAACTGTAAGGAAACTGCACTTGTTTTCTCATATTTCTCACATTGACATAATTTAACAAGCTATTAAAGTTCACTCTTATAACCCTTATGAATATAACTCTTCAGAAATCCATCAATTCCTGCCATAAACTGCTCAATAATTGACCTTCCACACCATACACTCACAGGGGCATAGACTCTGTGCCGACGGAAATACAGCACTATCTATACTTGTCCCGCTTTCTTACACCAAGCCCATAGCCTGGAATGTTATGACACTTCCAATTACTCGTCCAAGTGCTTTTTTACGATTGTGAGGTTATCATTCCCCTCTCAGGAAGTAATCCCAGAACCCCACACCTCGAGGTGAAAAACTGTTTAAATCATCTCTGAACCTCAAACTCTTCACTTTAAAAGTGTCCTCCTTTGTTCTTGGCCCTCTGACTAAAAGGAACAGCTGCTGTCTATCCACCCTGTCCATGTCCCTCATAATCTTATCCTTCTGAATCACTGACTCCTCAGCTTTCTCTGCTCCAAAGTAAACAACCTGAGCTTATCCAGCCTCTCTCCATAGCTGATATGTTCCATCCCAGGGAACATCCTGGTGAATCACCTCTGCACCCTCTCCAGTACAATCACATCCTTCCTGGAATGTGGTTCCCGGAGCTACATACAGTATTCCATTTTGTCCGAACCAAAGCCCTGTACTGGTCTTATAATCTACAAGGAGAAAGTGAGGACTGCAAATGCTGGAGATTAGAGCTTAAAAATGTGTTGCTGGAAAAGCGCAGCAGGTCAGGCAGCATCAAAGGAGCAGCAGAATCAACGTTTCGGGCATAAGTCTTTTCAGGAATCTGCCCGAAATATCGTTTCTCACGCTCCTTTGATGTTGCCTGACCTGCTGCGCTCTTCCTGCAACACAATTTTAAGCATTAACCTATCCAGTCACATTCAGGGATGTGTGGAGAAGCACAATCTGACCTTCCCAGTGTGCTGCCATTCATTGAGTCCTTCCCTGCCTGTTTACCTTCTCCCAAAGTGCATCACCTCATATTTATCAGTGTTACATTCCATCTGCCATTGATCTGCCCATCTGACCATTCCATCTCTATCTTCCTGTAACTTAATACCTTCCTCCTCACTGCTAACCACCCAGCCAATCTTTATATCAAACATACACTTACTTATCACACCTCCCCCACTCTCCACCTAGCCCCCTCCACATTCACATCTATATTTTGTTATGAATAACACAAACAATAAGGTACACAGCACTGATCCCTGTGGTACACCAGGGGACACTGGTCTCCAGTCACACAAACAGCCTTCTCCCACCCCCCTCTGCCTCGTGCCACTAAGACAATTTTCGTTGTTACTTATCAAGTTATCCAACATATTGTGTGATTTTACTTTATTTTTCAGTTTCCCAGGTGGAAATTTGTCAAAGGCCTTCCTACAAAACTAAATAATCGACCACCTCAAACGAATTCAATCAAATCCATTGGATATGACTTCCTTCTGATAAAGCCATGATAATTATCCCTGATCAAACCTTGTGACTCTGATTGGAGTTCAATTATATCCTTCCCTATTTTATCCAGTAGTTTCCTTCACAGTGATCTAATACTCACTCGTCTATAGTCACCTGGTGTATCTCTCCCACCCTTACTGTGAAGTGGAATCGTATTAGCAGTTCTCCACTTCTCTGGCACCTCCCCTCTGGTCAGATTCCAATTAAAATATTCAGTCAGGGTCTTTCCTCCCTTGACCCCAACAGCCGCCTGTGATACAACTCATTCAGGCATGGAGATTGGTCCAAATCTACACAGAACAAAGCCTCAAATCCTTTCTCATGTTTTACATCAATCTGTTCAACAGTTGTCCAGTCCATCTTTTTGAACTCTGTACCTGAATCCTCCTTCTCCCAAGTAAAATAGATGTGAAGGTCTCCTGTTACAATCCATCAATGTTCTCCAGCTTGACACACAGATTGTCACTTGGTTTCTAATGGACACTAACTGTTTGCTGATTATTCTGTTCTACTTGTCCGTGTGGAATATCGTGGGATTCTCCCTTATCTCGCCGACTTGTACTTCTCCATGTCCCTCTGTTATTCAGTCCTTTCGATGTTTCTAAGATTCACCACAATCTACTCTCTTGTTTTGAAACTCGAGATTACAGGCTGAGGTTCCCCATCAGACAATCTTGCCATTTTACGGATTAATCTGGATAATACCTTTTGCAGTTCCTCTGTAGTCAGTATATCCTTTCTTAGATTGGGACTCCGAACGATACCCAATATTCTACGTTTAGTCTCACCAATGCTCGATGCAACTGGTGCACGACATGCTCTATCTTCCAATTACATTCATATGAATGTAAACCTAATTTTTACTTTCCCATTTGCATATGTTCTTCCCAATACCTCTCGCTTTAATTTTTCTTATGAACTTGCTGTGTGAGTTCTTTTAAAAAAGCTCATGAATATCCAACTATACGTTATCCAATGGTCCATCATTGCCTACTTCCACAAGAATCATCTTCAAACCACTCCAAATAATGTTTGACACTTCTGGTTTTCTTTCCATCGGTACATTCTCACACTCCCCAGTTATGTTATTAACTTCTAAATATCTAGTAGCATGTTCTTTGTCATCGAGTCCAAGACATACCCGACTGCGGATGACACGATAACTGGTCTGTAGTTTACCATTCTCCAAATCCATCCTTTCTTAAACTATTGGACAATATTTATAACCTTTACCTTATCCAGATTGGCTAAACGCCTTTCGGGAATGTGTCGGAAAATAAAGTGAAAATCCTCGATGCAATCAACATGTCTATTGCTGCTTCCTATGAAATTCTTGTATGAAGTACATCAAGTCTGTCAGATTTATAAATACTCAATCCAGCTTTTGTTGCAAAGATAACCCCAGCACTGATAAGAATGGTCTTAGACTTTACTTACACAAGTCCCATCGTCACTAGGTATTTCTGGTAGAATTTCTGGACATTCTTCCATGAAGATAGACACAAAGAAACTGTTTCTTTTCCCAGCGATTTCTCTGTTCTTTAGAATAAATTATCCTGAACGCACACCAACTGTTCCACATTTGACCTTGTTTTTATTTTTTTCATACATCGATAGACGCTTTTTAGCAGTCTTTATGTTTGTCTTTCATTTGCACGCTTTTTCTCTTTCTGATTTTATTCTCAGTTTCTTGGTCATCCTTTGATGGGTCCTACATTTCTCTGAATCCACTAGCTTACTGCAACACTTGGCATTTTTTTAAGCTGCCTCCTTTCATCTAATAGGTAGATGAAAGTGGGGTTGAAAGTGATAGTCAGAGAGGAAGGAGGGTGGAACAGACTGATAGGGAGGAAGGTGGACACATAGGAATGTTCAAAACGGCGGTGCTGATTTGGAAGTTTGGAGTGGGATAACGTGGGATTAGGGGAAATGGGGAAATGGGGAAATCCACTATGATCCCCTGTGGTTGGAGGGTCCCAAGGCAGAAGAGGAGGCTTTCTTCCTCCAGGCTTCTGGTGGCTTGGATTTGGCGATGGAGCAGGCCCAGGATCCTCATGTCCTTGGCAGAGTGGGAAGGGGAGTTAAAGTGCTCAGCCACAAGATGATGGATTTATTCAATGTGGCTGTCCTCGAGATATTCTCTGAAATGATCCACAAGTTGACCTCCTGCCTCACCAATGTAGAGAAGACCACATTGGGTTTAATGGATGCAGTAGATGAGGCATTCTGTCTCCCTTCGTCACCTATCACTTTCAACCCCACCTTCATCTACCTATCACAATCCCAGCTGTCTCCCCCCTGCCTCACCCCCTTCCCATTTATCTCTCAGCCCCCTTGGCCCAGAAGCTTAATTCCTGATGAAGGGCTTATGGTCGAAACATTGATTTATCTACTCTTAGTATGCTGCCTGACTGTGCTTTTCCAGCACCACACTCTTCGACTCTGATCTCCAGCATCTGTAGTCCCCACTTTCTCCTCACACCTTCATGGCTGGCATGACTCAGATTTATAACGATTACTTCAAATAAAACAAAAACTGCCGTGTACTCAAACAGCATAAAAGAAAACCAATACATTGTGGTCATTGCTCCCAAAAGGTCCTTGACAGCAAAATTTTCAATTGGCTCTTCTGATCACTCAACACCAATTCCTAAATTACCTGATCTCGAGCTCAGTGCTCGACATAATATTAATGTAAACCATCTCACACGTGGTTATGAAATCCAGTTTTCCCAGCACTAGCATTCAATTGGGTTAACACAGTTTAGATATAATGTAAACAGTGCATTATTACTGAAGTACCCACAAATGTGTATATCATTTCCTGTTTTATAACATGTCCAGCATTTGTATTGCAGCTTTCACTTTGATATATAACTCCCATCAATGTTTGCTCCTCCTTGCTGATTTTGCTCTACACCTTACTAGATTCTGTGGAATCTGACCGACTTGGGCTCTGGGGAGATTAATGGTAGAGATCATCTCGCCACATCATTTATGATCTTCTCAAACTTTAATTTCTCCAGAGCTCCCATTATGCTAATGGAGTAGAGAAGGACAATGATCTTTCAACAATGCTCTGTATTCCCCCAGAGACAGCTCTAAGCTGGGTGGAAACCTTACAAAAGGCTGGTAAAGTGTTGCTGCTGCTGTACAGGTTCTTAGTGAGATGACATCTGGAGTAGTGTGTGCAGATTTAATCTCTTCAATGAAGAAAGGATGTTATTATATTGGAAGCAGCTCAGAGATGGTTCCCTCAACTGATTCCTGCAATGAAGATGCTAGCTTTTACCGAAAAGATGATCAGGTTGACCCAGTAGCCATTGGAGTTTCCAAAAATTAAAGATGATCTTATTTGAACATAGATGACAGAAGGAGTCAACAAGTGAAGCGAATTACGCAGATAGTGGAGGATTCCATTCCGTTCTCCAGCCTGTTACACAGGAACAACAGGAGGATATTCAGGCCTTCGACCCTGTTACATCAAAACAGGACGAGGCTATTCAGCCCCTGGAGCCTGATATACATTTACAGAAGGAGGTCAATCAGCCACTTGAGCCTGTAACAGTAGGCCATGCGGCACCAGTATCCTATTATACAGCAACAGGATCAGTCCATTCAGCCTCCTCAAGTATGTAACATAGGAACTGGAAGAGGTCACACAGTGACTGGAGATTGTTACACAGGGATAACAGGAGGCCATTCAGACCTACCTAGCCTATTGCAAGGGAATTGGATAAGGATGAAAAACTATCTGAGAGTTCTTTCATGAGAAAGGAAGAGGCAATTTAGGCACGTGTCTGTTGTATGGGAACAAGAGAAGACCAATCAATCCCGCGGTCCCATCTCTGGGATACATGAGGAGACCGTTCAGTATATCCACCTGTTATGGAGAAGTATGAGAAGACCCATCAGCCTCTCAAAATGTTACACAGCAATCGGAATATTCCATAGTCTCCCAACCTTCTAAAGCATCAACTTGAGGAGGTCATTCTGGCCTTGGAGATGACAAAATGGGAACTCCAGAAAGATGTCAGCCAATCGCGTTTGTACACCAGCAGGATGACGAGTCCATTCAGCCAGACATGGCTGTTTCACAGCAATTGGAGCAGATCTCTTAAAGCCTTGTGCCCATTAAACAGGAATTCAAAGAAAACGTAAAGGCTGTCGAAAGGGAAGAACTTATAATAATGGTATACATTCGGGACTAAAGTATAACAATAAACTATTATAATTTAAGGCTAATTGTTAGAGTCCATTGTTCAGGACATTTGCAAAGTTAAACTACAATCCATCAGAGTCAACATGGTTTTACAAAGGACAAATCAAGTTTGAATTGTTTGCTTGAGTTATTTGAAAATGTCACAAACAAGGTGGATCGTGGGAGATGGAACATATCTGGTCTTCCTGAAGGCATCAGATATGTCACTTCTCCAAAGAGTAAATGGTAAGATCAGACAACGTGGGTTTAGGGTTAATTTATTAGCTTGGATGGAGGATTGGTGAACCAACAAAATGCAGTCTCATGGAATAAATGCATCATTTTATTTTGCCAAATGCAATTTGTGGGGTGCCATTGATTTCAGTACTCATGCCTCAAGCACTTGCAATCGATGGTATTACTGTACTCGGTTGACGGGTGAGAAAATACAATGCCACATTTTCAGATGACACTAACATCGGTGGGAAATTACTTTGGAATAATGATGCAAGAGATTTTAAAACTATATGGATAGGTTGGGTGAATGGGCCAATATTTGGCAAGGAAAATTAAAGTGAATAAATATGGGGCTATTCAAGTTGGCCAGGATAATAGAAAGACAATTTTTTATCTAAATGGAAAGAAAGTTCAAAGTGCTTAGGTGCAGAGCGATCTGGGTGTCTGCTTTTATATCACAGAAAACCTGCCTGCAGGTACTTGAAGGAATGAGGAATGCAAGCATAATTTCAGTGTTTATTCATAAAAGGATAGAGTAGAAATGTAGGGAATGTTGGTGTAGCTATGCAAGGCATTAGCGAGGCTGCAACTGGAGTACAGTTTGCGTGTCCTGCAGAATGAGGGATTTCCATTGGAGGCAATTCAGAAGAGCTTCATTAGATTGATTCCATATTTGAAGTGAATGCCTTATGAAGAGAAATTGAGCAGTTTAGGCCTATACTCTCGAGTTTATAAGAACGATAGGAGAGCTCATTGAGGTCTGTAAAATGCTAAAAGTAATTGAAAGTGTAGTTGTGGAGTGGATTTTTTTTGCATGTGGCGCAATCTACAACAAGAGACTAGAGTTATAGGATGGAGAGATGGCAGGAAAGTGGAACAGAGGCCGCGTTGACATCAGCCTCATCGAGGGGTTGGATTCCTCACAGATGCTCCTTGTTCTTATTCAACCCTTTCTGTGTTGCACAGGAATGGGGAAGGACTGGGCATCATACAGGAGCAGGCACTCAGGATAAATCAGTCTCAATCAGTTAGAGGGAATGTAACCGGTGGAGTCACACAGTGACCAGCGCTGGGTTCTCAACTATTTACAATCTATATTAATGATCAGGAGGATGGAACAGATATACAGATGCTGAGTTTGGTGATGTCGCTGTGGTAAGCAAGAGATGAAATTATCAAGAGAGGGTGGAGAGTCTGCAAATAGATTCAGAGAGGTAAAGGCAATAGATAATAGTTTGGCAGGTGGATTTTAACATGATATAACCTGTCATTCCATATACAGGAATAATGGAAGGAAATATAATACTGAAGTGGAGAGGGATTAGAGGACATAATGATATTGGATACTGGGGGTTTCCCGCAGACCCGTTCAGACATGGGAGGTTTTGCTCCATCCCTGATCATCTGCTCCCAGACACTCCAAGTTACCCTATTGCTCTCTGTACACATGGAATACTTTGATGTGGTTGATTGGTGGTGGGGATAATGTTTTGAAACGTGCATCAAGGGGACAGCCTTTAACCAAGATATTTTCATTTCTTTCTACGTGGAGACCCGATGATGATGGGAATGACTGACTGCTTCTGAATGAAGAGGCTGTGACTGCTGCCAGGACCATGGGATGTATTCACCAATACGATATACTGTGATGGGCACACTGTAACATTAATAGAGAGAGAGAGCTCCTTCGGTTCTTCTACCTCTCTCTATTGACATGGGTACTCTGCAGATACCATGTACACTATCGGGAATCCCACTATACTGGAAATAGCCAGCACCTCCCTGCTGTGGGAGAAACAATCTATTTACCTCATACACCATATATATCCTCCATCACCGAATGGTGACATTGATGTTGAGATACTGGGAAATGATAGATATGTCACCTAGTGAAGGCCGTTTAAACCCAAACCTTTCCTTATTTTGAATATCGATGTGAAGTGTGCGTTCCAGATATGTTGCGACTGGTCAAACCACTCGACATTAACCAAAATATAATCTATTCAAATGCTTCAGTTAAAATGCAATCAAAGAAAAGAACATTTTGGGATAGCTTATATGTTGGAACACTTACACAAACAATAGATACTGTACCTTCTTGGTTTACAACGCGTGGCACAAAGATATATTCAAATACAGATCCTTCCAGCAGTTTTCCAATCCAGGAGAAAACAACATCAACAGAGATCTCAGAGAAAAGCAGCTGGGGATCATGTATTGAAACTTCCAACTCTTTTGGGATCCCCAGCAGCTTCTGAATGCTTCAGCTAAAAACAAAATGAGACACCCTGGTCTGGGAGAGCTGGCCACTTCCCTTCCATTGTTACCACCGTTTTAATGAAACCTAAAATCTCAGTTATTTACTTAAACTGTTTTCAGACAGCAGTTCTGCACCTCTGCCTTTAAAACCTCTCTTCAAAAAAAAAACCCAAGAGAAAATAAGCTTTTTTCAGTGATAGCATTCTCACAACTCCATCTTTAATAGAATCATCCATCAATATACAAAGGTAATTCATTTTAGACCACCTAATCTCCCTGTATTAGCAGACTGGAATGAATATGCTTTACATTGACTCTGAGCATACAAATGTTGACAACTAGTTTCGATTTCAGTCATTTTACTCCTGCCACAGAATGCTTTTGTCTTTCTTCATCCAAGTCTCCACAACGTGTCAAAACTTAGGTTTTCTCGCCCTGTCACCTGTATAATTTCAAACTGAATGGCAGCAATAATAAGCTCAATCGAAACAGACTGGTATTTTTTTCCCTAAACGTCTCCAAAAACTTTAAGGGGTCACAATCAGTGATAAAGATTTGTCTCATGTTTGTTATTCGCAATTTAAATGCTGAAATGTCGTAACGCCAACACCAAGCTCAAGGCCTCCTTCCTCATTGTGGAATAAATCTGTTGATGTTTCCACTGGACACTCCAACCACACGTTACATAATGGAGCACTTCTCATCTCTCCAATAGTCCTTCTGAATGGCATAGCTCCTCATGTCTCAGCATAAAAGGATTACATACTTCTGTACATCTTAATGCTCTAACCTCTTTACCTGCTACTCCTGGCCTATGCCAGTAAACCTTACTCTCACAGGTATATGTTTTGAAAAGATCTCGCACATTCTTCTCAATCTCTCACGGATACCAAACTTTGATTTCTCAACTCAATTATCATCATCAGCCATTTTAGCTTCTAATCTTACCATTGTTACTTTCTGCTCTTCTACACGAGTTCTCACGACTGCAGGAAGTGAATTGCTGAACTACTCCAAAATAAGAATCTCTCTAAGAGTGCCATAGGTTTGTTCTGTTTTTAATACCCTTACCCACCTTTCAAAGTGACTTTGTTTGATCCTTTCAAACTCAATGTGCGTTTAACCAGGGACCCTTTTTTAGATGCTGTCTATAAGCTTCTGGCCCAAGCTCATATGGATTTCCGATGGCTTTCTTCACTACCTCATACTGGCCAGATACCTCCTCCGATGGGGATGCAAATGCCTATCAGCGTTGTTTGGATCAACTAAATTCACATGGTCACTGGGCACTGCATTTGTTTAGCCACTTTCTCAAATGAAATTCAAAAGGCTTCCCCATCCTTCTCATCAAATTTAGATAATGCCTGGATGTATTTAAACAGAACCCCATTAGGCCATTGGTTACAATAGGGTTGCTCAACCTCACTATCCTCCTCATCCTGCCGACCTGCTACCTTCATCACCGCCCTCTATGTCAACTTTCCTCTCTAATTGCTAACATTTTAAGTTAAAGCTCTCTGCTTTTCTTCTGTCCTTTCCTCTCTTTCTTCTTCATTTCCTTTTCTTTTATTTCTACTTTTCATCATAATCCAAACTGTTTCAATTCCTTCTCATGTTCAAAGTGCCTCATTTGAAATTGAATTCCAGGTATTTCCAAAGAGTCTAATGGCAGTTCTACCAAATGTAATTGCTGAGCTATAGCTATAATTATCTCTCATTTTCTCACAGACAAAAGCAAACCCAACTCCAGCTTGTCTGCCAATTCCTACAGCTTTGCCTTCATTACCTTTTGTAAAAACCCCAACTTTACTTCTTCCACACCCAGAGAACTCTTAATAACTGAAAGAATTTTTATACTCAAAACACTGTTTAAACCAACCGAATTCAACATCTGGAACAAAAGACACGAACAACGACCATACACGACCTTTGAACCCAATAGTCTCCCGTGTCTGCATGAGATTATTCTGGATTTTCTGGTTTCCTCCCACAATCCGAAGATGTGCATGTCAGGTAAATTGGCCATGCTAAATTGCTCATAGTTTTCAGGGATATGTGGGTTAGGAGCCTTTGTCGGGGTAAATGTGTAATAATAGGGTAGAGGAATGGGTCTGGGTAGGTTACTCCTCGGAGGGTCGGTGTGGACTTGTTGGGTCGAATGGCCTGTTTGCAGACTGTAGGGATTGTAATTCTAAACCCAATTTGGTGTTACCGATTTAGAACCAGACAAGAGTCCCCAGTTTGCTATAGACCATCCAGACTGACTCAAATTAGTTTAAGAGGGTAGCTTGGATGATAAACCTTTCTTATTTTAAAGGTAGATGTGAAATGGGTGTTCCAAATGTGATGCTACTAGTAAAACCACTCACCATTAAGCAAAACACAACATATGTAAACACTCTACTGAAAATCCATTCAAAATGAAGAAGAATTTAGTATAATTTAACTATTGGAAACCTTAACCGAATAATGGATACAGTACCTTCTACAGATGAACCGTTCCAATATACTAACATCCCATAAACACACCCCTTTGCAAAAAGGTGCATTCAGACATACATTCTCGCATACATTTCTCCAATCCAGGAGGAAACAGCATCAAGTCAGGTTTCAGACAGAGTAGCAGCTGGGGATAAGTTACTCGGCCGTTGTTACTACTATTTATTAAAAACCCTAATAGTGTCATAAGTTATTTACTTGAGCCATTTTCAGCAGGCAGGTTGCTCTTTAAGATCTCTTATTTTAAAAAAAGGAGAAAATAACTTTTTTTAAAGTGACAACATTGTCACACAATTTAGATGCCTGGTCCTTTCCTCTAGGGTCTTCCTCGTGTTACTGATCACAAGGTCACCTGAGAGGGACAAATTCAGGTACAGACCAAGTTACAAGGATGTATCTCATAACTTCTGAAACACCCCTGTCCGTGGACCATCACATGGGACATACCGGGGAGTGAACAACAGCCTGACACACACCATTTCACTGTTTCTCAGCTTCACAATGATTGCACTCCATACACTAGGGAGATAAAAGGAAAGGCTAGGGAAAGATACAGAGGGACAGAAAGATTCACACTAAAGACAGAAACAGGCAGTTAATTAACTGAAAAATGTTGTGGAAATATGGAGAAAAAGACAGGGCGTTGGGACTAACTGGAGAAGTGAGATCTTCGAGAGTAAACTTACAAGAATGAACATTGAATAAAGGCATTGTCAGATCAGCTGAAATGGTTTGTTACATCAAATTCTGAATCTACATCACAGAACACCACAAACAACATAAACTGGGACAAGATGACAGCCCAGCATGGAGAGCTGTGCAGAGCATGCCAGTGTGTTGCTCAGTAAACTGTACTAAATGCTCAGCGGAGAGAGTATTGCAAACTTTACTATCATATGCGAACCATACTCGCATCAGATTACTGCCGACAATGGGAAGATTTGCTGTGTGTGTGTGTTCATCAGAAACTGAGGAAGAGTGCGTGTGTATGCGCGATTCACATGGTTGAATGCGAAACTCATTGTTTGAGAAGGACCGCACATGGAGGAAATTATTTTAAATAAGAACAACTGGCAGGTTTTTTGTTAATCGACAGAGAGAGAGAACGAAAGAGGTTTCATGGACAGATGAGGTAAAGTGTTTGAGAATGTTAAAATAAAGGCATTGCCAGACACAATAGTAATATACATCGGCGTGCACATGAATGACAGATGGATGGGAGTTTGATGTGAGGTCGAATCAGATTTGCTTCGGCAGGTTTGAAGCCGGGAGTGTCAGCAGCAGATTATTAAATTTATTAAGACGTTATTTCATAACTCAAGGTTCAAACAGCAGATGGAATAAACCAGTGAGATATATTCTGGGCTGGTTAGTATTTCAAGTTCGAAATGGTCAGGGTATGGTGTCAAGAATCAACTCATGGTCAAAGGGATCTCCCACAGTTGTGACGTATCTGCTTCAGCAGCAGATATTGGCCAGGGATGGGATGGAAACAGTGGAAGGAAGTGAAGTTTGTCACCAGAACAGTAGAGAGTGACCTCCATGCTCTTAATATGTAAATAACAAAGGCAATGATACAATAAATTGTAGTTCGCAGCTGGAACTGAGTCGGTCAACATAGAGACCCATGAGTAACACTGCCAGAGCAGAGAGGGAGACAGTAATTGAACACATTCATTGATGTAGTTATTAGTGGTCTGTAGAGTGAATATATGGATTGAAAGTTTCAACAGGAAAATAATAGTGACAAGAAGTGTAGACTATATGAAAGAACAGTAATAGAGTCATAACCGGTTTATAGAAAAAAGATCTGGTCAGTGACACTTACCAGGAACACCAACGATAGCCAGGAAATGAAAATAAAAATATCGAATAATGACAAGAGTGTAATAGATCCGCAATGATAATGACCAGCAATAAAATGCAGAAACATACCAAACATAATGTGATAAACTCCTGTCTATGGTTGGAACATGCCAGTGTAATGTTCCCAGATTCTGATACATTTTTGGAACATTCCAGTCTAATGTTCTCAGATTCTGATCTCTCCTTCCCCTCTGTCCAAATCTGCTGATCCTTGTCAGTGCTGTGATGCTCTGATCATGTTATGGGATAACACATTGAATGGTGCACATTTATCATTTAAATATGGAAATCTTCCACTGGAATAATTAGAATCCATGGAGATTGGCATTAATCACAGTCACCGAACAAACTCTGGGAAACCGAGCAAAGGCTATGACAACGGATGAATGGGCACCGCACAAGAATCAACAGACAGGAGTGTTCCCTCCCAGTTGGGGAACACTTAAGTGGTCCAGGACTTTCAACCTTGGACTTTCTGGTGACCATCCTCCAAGGCGGACTTCAGGACAGGCAGCAGCGAAAGGTGGCCGAGTAGAGGCTCATAGCTAATTTTGATGCACATAGGGAGGGCCTCAACCGGGATCTTGGGTTCATGTCACATTAGAGGTGATCACCATTGCACTTTACACACACACACAGGCCCTCCTCTACACACACATGCATACAGACACACATGTACACAGACATGAACACAGACACTCACATGCACCCTTACAGACACACACACACTCACACAGTCATCCTCTCAGAGACTTAGACCATTCTACACTCATGCACACACATATACACTCTCTCTCACAGACACTTACAATCCCCCACCCCAGACACGCACACACACTCCCACACTCACACATGCACCCCCTCACAGACTTAAGACACTCTACATCACTACACACACATATACATTCTCTCTCACACTCACAAACCCCCAATCCAGACAGGCACAGACACAAACACACACACACAAACCGACAAAGACCCACATGCACACATATATTTTGTGGGATGAATTTGTACTTGCAGAGTTACATTGTAATTTGTTCAAAAACTTCGTGAATTCATGTAAAACCCTGAGCTCAAAAACTGCATGGAGTCATGTAAAACTCTGTTATCTCACTTTTCAGATTAGAATCAATCTACACATCATGACATAGACAGACAACACAGGGGCTAACACCTTCAACATATTGTCTAGCTAACAATCACTGTTACAGCTAACACGATAATGCAACATTTTATTTTTAAAAAAGTTTTCGTGATTTACACAAATGAAAGAAGTGAAACTATCATGGTATTCAAACAGATAAAAAACTCAACAGACAATCAAGATATTTTTCAATGAATAATTTCAGTTACATCACACTGTAAATTTTTGTGATAAATTCTGTTCCTTAGAAGTGTGTCCTCCATTATCACCTGCTGAAGGAGCGGCGCTCCGAAAGCTAGTGTGCTTCCAATTAAACCTGTTGTACTATACTGGATTAGTGGTGCTGGAAGAGCACAGCAGTTCCGGCAGCATCCAACGAGCAGCGAAATCGACGTTTCGGGCAAAAGCCCTTCATCAGGAAACAGTACCCTGTTGTACAGTTATAACCTGGTGTTGTGTGAGTTTAACTTTGTACATCCCAGTCCAACACCAGCATCTCCAAATCATGACTGAGCAAACAGGTCCAATTAACCAGTTACACACATCACCTTTCAAATAACTACGAAAGAGAATATTTTCTGGGTTTGGATGGAATGGATGAGGGTTGCTGAGGGATGGATCATAAATCTTCAAATCTTTTTTTAAGCTTGGACATGAGAGTATTAACAGAACACTGCAGGGGTCCATATATGTTCCACACTGTTTATGAAAGAGGCTGTTATAAAATAACAGATCGGCTTCATAAAGAAAAGTCGGGTGGGCAAGTTTCTAGATTCCTTATTGACCAGTGTGAGGCTTTAAGTGCCCTGCTACCAAATCCTTTCATAACCTTGAGACAGAGCTTTGAGACTGCTGCTCAACAACAGGCCGAAGCAATTCTGTCTCTCTGGGCCTCTTACAGAGGGAGAATAGAAGGCCATTCTGCCCATATTAGCCTGTTGCTACTTGAAAAGGTGGTAATCTAGAATATTGGCGCATTTTGCCAACAAGGAGAAAGTGAGCACTGCAGATGCTGGAGATCAGAGCTGAAAAATGTGTTGCTGGAAAAGCATAAAATGTCGATTCTCCTGTTCCTTGGATGCTGCCTGACCTGCTGCGCTTTTTGCCAACAGAATCATTCAAAACAAAGAGATGTGTCACTGCAGCTGTATGAGGTGTTAGTGAGAGGGCACCTGGAGTACATTGTGTTGGTTGTGTTTTTGTAACTGGGAAGGGATGAACCTCCATCAGATACAGTTTAAAGGCTGCTCGTAATCCATGTGTTGCTGTGTCATTTAATATCTTGGGTCTGTTACACAAGGACAGGAGAGGAGGCCATTCAGTCTTTCCAGTCTATTACAGAGGGCCACGAGGAGCCCATTCAGCCTCTCGAGCCTGTTACAGTGGGGAAGGAAGTGTTTCTTTAACTTTCTGTTACGCATGAGTATTAGTTTTAAACTAGTTGTGGAATAGGAAAGACCTGATGTAAACATTAATGTTCTAACTTTGAACAAGGCCAATTTTGAAAGTGTTAGGCGAGCCCTGTGAAAGGCTGATTGGAATATCCTATTCACAGGTTGGTTGGATGGTTGGAAAATACAAGGCCATCAAAACCTGGTTTCAGAGAGTCCAGAGCCAACTTGTTCCCATTAGTGAGATGGGTAAGGCTGGTGGGTGCAGGGAGTGCTGGATGGCTAGATATATTGATGCTCTAGTCAAGGTAAGGAAGAAGGGATATGTCAGGTAAACAGAGCTGAGATCAAATAAATCCCGAGAAGTGTATAGGGGCAGCAAGTGCATAATCAATGGGGAAATCAGACCAGAAAAATGTGGACATGAGATGGCTTTAGAAATAGGGTTAACGAGGCATTGAATAAATCCTACAAATCCTTTAATGGTAAAAGATTAACTCGGGGGAGAACAGGGCCCCTTAAAGCTCAGTAAGGCTACCTATGTGTGGAACCACAGGAGATTGGAGGGATATGAAACAAAACCTTCTCCTCAGTATTTAATGAGGAGGAGATTACAAGGGCGAGAGAATGAATAAATATACAGTGAAACATTGAAAGGTGTCTATATTACAAGGAGGTGTTTGATATTTTAAAACACATAAAGGTGAATAAATCCCTGGGACCTGATCAGTTGTATCCCAAATGTTTGCGAGAAGCTAGGAAAGAAATTGGTCAGCATTTTGCTGATGTATTTGTATCATTGATTTCCACAGGTGAGGTGTCAAAAGACTGGAGGGCTGCTAAAATACTGTCATTATTTAAGAAAGTAAGGAAAAAAAAACAGGTAATCATAGATCGGTGAGCCTGACGTCAATGGTGACGAAATTGTTGGAGGGAATTTTGTGGGAAAGGATGTGTATGCATTTGAAAAGACAAGGGCTGAAGAGGGCTTTGTACATTGGATATCACGTCTCACTGACTCGGTGTAATTTTTTGAGGAAGTGATGAAGATGATTGATGAAGGCAGGACAGTGGATGTTGTCTTTATGGAATTCAGTAAGAAAACCAAAATGGTCTACATGGTAGACTGGTTACACGGTCAGACTGCCTGGGATCCAGGGAGAACTCGCCATTTAGATCCAAAATTTTCTTGAATATTGGAGACAGGGCGTGACAGTGGACATTTGTTCATTAAACTTGGAGACATGAGACCAGTGGCGTGCCGCAAAGATCAATAGTGAGTCCACTGCATTTTGTCACTGATACAAATCATTTGCATTTGTGTCTATGAAGTATGGTAAGTAAGGTTGTAGATAACTACAAATTTGTTGGTGTAGTCGACAGTGAAGAATGATCTCTCAGACTATAATGGGACCTTGTTTAGGTGAACCGAGTGGCAGATAGAGTTTATTTTATTTAAATGTGAGGTGTTGCATTTGGGCAAGACAAATCAAGGCAAGACATATAGGTAGGTTCCTGTGGAAAGCTGAAATCAAGGAAATCTCCATAGAAATGATCGAATCCCTACAGTTAGGAAACAGGCTTTTCGGCCCATCGAGGCCACACCGACCCTCTAAACAGTATCCCACTGAACAAACCCCTGCCCTATCCCTCTGAGCCTGCATTTCCCATGGCTAATCCACCTCCCCTACACATCCCTGGGTACGGTGCGCAATTTAGCATGGCCAATCTACCCTTACCTGTATATCCTTACACTGTCGGAGTAAAACATAACACCCGGAGGAAACTCACGCAGACACGGGGAGAATGTACAAACTCCACACAGCGAGTCATTCAAGGATGGAATTAAACCCAGGTCACTGCCCTGTGAGGCAGCAAAGCTAGCCTCGTGGTGCAGGTTCTCCGTTCCTTGAAAGTGCTGTCACAGGTAGATAGCACAGTGATGAAGGCATTTGGTGATCTTGCGTTTATTGGTGCGTGCTTTGAGTGGAAGCATTTGCATGACATGTTAAATCTTTACAGGACATAGGTTTGGCCACTTTTGTAATATTGCCTTTAATTCTGGTCTCCCTGCTGTCGCGAAGGCGTTGTCAAACTTGAAAGGGTGCAGAAGAGATGTAAAAGAATGTTGCAGGTGTTGGAGGGTCAGAGTTACAGGTAGAGTTTGAATAGGCTGGGGCTATTTTCAAGTGTTGAGGCTGAGGGGGGATCCTTAAAGAGGTTTATAAAATCATGAGCGGCATAGATAACATAAACAGTCAATGTCTTTTCCCAGGATAGACGAGTCCAAAATTAGAAGACAAAGGTTTATGGTGAGAGGAGAAATATTTTAAAAAGGGACACGAGGGACAATATTTTCACACAGAGACTGCTGTGCAGATGGATTGAACAGCCAAAAGAGATGGTGGAGGCAGGTACAGTTACAAAATTTAAAAAGCATTTGAATGGATATATGTGAGAGGTAATTTCGGTGCAAACTTTAAGATGTGCCTAGACCACAGACTGATCTATAATAAAAGACAAAACTTTTGCTTCTTTTCTAAAACATTAGACTTTTGCTTTTTTTAAAAACATTTTGTATACTCAAAAGTAGAATAGTTTAAAATTGTGCATGCAGTTTGTGAGCAGAGTGACTTCTTTTCTAAAAACATTAGACTTTTGCTTTTTTAAAACATTTTGTATACTCAAAAGTAGAATAGTTTAAAATAGTGTATGCAGTTTGTGAGCAGAGTAAAAACAAACAGGCCCTTGATTGATGAAACCATAAACACAGGCAGGGAAGGATGAGTCCTTGACTGATAAAGACTGCAGGACAGGGAAACGACTCGAGAGACATCTGCTACAGATTGATACAGAGACATCTGCTACATATTGATAAGACCGCTAGCACAGACAGAGAAGAATAAGTCTTTGACTGATAAGACTACAGGGGGAGAAAGACAACACCTCTAGGAACATGGGAGGCATTTATTGCAGACTTTGTGATAAGGATGCAAGTTGGAGAATAATGATGATTTTAAGAATGTGATCCTCATGGCTCGTTAAGAGCCAGGAAGGGGAGGGTCTGGAGACATTTGTTGCAGACTTTGTGTTAAGGGTGCAAGTTGGAGAATAATGATGTTTTTAAGAATGTGAACCTCATGGCTCGTTAAGAGCCAGGAAGGGGAGGGTCTGGAGACGTTTGTTGCAGACTTTGTGATAAGGGTGCAAATTGGAGAATAATGATGTTTTTAAGAATGTGAACCTCATGGCTCGTTAGAACCAAGGAGGGGAGGGACTTGTGCTGTATATAATGAGAAACTTTGTAAGCCTCAGCGCGCCTTTTACTCAGAAGGCTGCCCGACTCTGCAGACTTGCTAATAAAACTTTGTTTTCCTGAATTTGTCTAGAGCGATTATTAAGAAGCGATTTTCGTTTCTAACAACTTGGGGGCTCATCCGGTCAACACTCCGGCCGCAAGGGGAGGTGAGGAAGGACATCGGAGAAGGTGCACCCTGCCGAGTTCGGCAGTCCCTGATTCCTTGCTTGTCGCCCCGCGCGGCTTGAGCGAGTGTTACCCGGGAGGCTCAGGAAAACAAAGGAGGGGTGTGGCCGAGGTAGTGGGGACGGTTAACGATCGAGTAATTTCGGTGCACCGAACCCAGGTAAGAAAAAACTTGCGGGGAATGTGTTTCCGGACGCCTGGGGACCTATGGGGTGCCTGTGGATTTTTCTACAGAGACGTGGGACTCAGGTATCTCGAGACCGGGGCTCGCCTGTGAGGGATTTTGCAGAGACCGTGTTTGAGGAGGAACGTGTACCTACGGGGTGCCTGTGATCTGTGTCACAGAGACATAGGACACAGGAATCCAAAGACCGGGGGTGCCTGCAAAGGAACCTGGGCGATCACGGGACTGAAGGTCCGGGAATTGGCTAAATTGTGGTAGATTATCACGGGATAATACGAGAAATACGAAGTCCTTGGCAATGGGAAATAAGGGATCCAAGGCGATTAAGGGAAGGGTAGGCTTAAACAGGGACAATGACACATACCCCGGGGTACCTGACGATAGTCCGTTAGGAAGAATGTTAAATAATTGGAATCAGGGTGGGAGAAAAGGAAAATCTAAAAGGAAGATGGTAAAATACTGTGAAAAGTGGTCCCAGAAACCTATTCAGGGCGACTCAGTGTGGTGGCCTAGATTCGGTACTGACGAAGACTGGGTCCGGCAAGCTCTCATTTTTGAATTGACATATATGTATGGGAAGTGTGTAGAGGCAGATGGGCCAAGTGCTGGCGAGGGGGACGAGATTAATTTAGGATATTTGGCGGTATGGATGACCAGACGGAACAATCTCTTTCCGTGCTGTACATCTCTGAGAGTCTATTGACTCTTCAGTGTATAACACGGGAACAGGAGGAGGCTATTCAGCATCTGAATTCCGCCAGTCGGCTTGTTTGCTCCATTACTGAGAGTCAAATACAAAAATACATCAGTCAGATTTTGATGAAGTTTTACAGAAACAGTAGAATGGTCTTTCATCAAGAAAAGCTGTAAAGAATGTGAAGAGGCCATTCAGTCCCTCACCTCCATTCCACAGGAGCAGCAGGTGAGCACAGAGCTATTGGAGCCTGTTACTCAGGAGCAGGAGGAGGACATATATTTTTACAAACTTGGGATCAGAAGGCAGTTATTCAACTGCTTGGAATTGGGGCACAGGGACAGGAGACAGTCACTCAACTGTTCGAGACAGGGACACAGGAACAGAAGCCAGTCATTAAACTGCTCAAAACTGGGGAACAGGGAATTCTGGAGGCTAGTGAGGCCCGAGGATCGTGTTACGCAGGAACAAGAGGAGGTGACTCACTCCCCACCAGTATGGGACACTGGGAGAGAAGGGGAGTTTGCTTGGAACAGACAGAAATGTTTGAATAAATTGCATTAGTGGTCCATTCAATCCTGCCCCAACATTCATTAAGACCACGGCTGATCTGATGGTGATTCCCTCATTCTATTTTATGGAGACTGTCCTCTCTGCAGCCTCTGCTCCATTTGTTGGTCATGTTGCAGACAGAGATGCTGCAACAACAGTCACCATGACTCATTCAGAGGGATGGGTCAAACCGGATGAGTCAGGATTTGAAGAGTCCAATAACAAGAATTAAAACACAAAATAAAGGCATTGCCAGATGTTTAGTTCTCGCATATTCGCAATCCAAATCACATAACCAGCCCATCCATTACATATTCATGATGGAGCACTGTGTAGATCCGGCTAGTGTACAGCTCTATGCAACCCAGCAATGTGCAGAGTGAAACTCTATGCAGCCCACACCAATGCTGGATCTATAATCCTGGGCTAAGTGTACAGCGTGGGGGGCTGTGCAGTCCGCACTGGTTCATTCATATATAAACCCAGGCTGTTGCATTGTTCGGCAACACTGTGTTAGATCACTGCCCATTGTGGGGAAACATGTAACCAATGCTGAAATTGACAGGATGTGCAGTTCCAATCCATTTACAGCTCCATATCTCCACTGTGCCTTGTCAAGGGATGCTGCGAATGTGAAAATCACTGCGAGGAAGAGATGTAAATGGAAACAATTTAAATACCAATAGTTCTGATTAAGGCGCATATCACTCTAGTATTGAAAGATGAAATAGCTGAGATAATATCCAATGAGATTTTGTAAATGATGCAAACAAGTAAGAGGGGGTGGTAATGTGATAGTGGTTGCGCTATCAGCCTTCAAATAATCAATGGGAATTAGCAGAACAAATGTGCAGGGAGACTGGCGAGACTTGGAGGAGCAATAGGGTCGTCATAACAGGCGATGTTAATTATCCTAACATAGACGGGGACTTCCAGAGGGTTAAAAACTTAGATGGAACGTAATTTGTTAAGTGTGTTCAGGAAAGCTTCCACAAGCAGCATGTAGAGGGTCATACTGGGGAAGGGACAAACTCGACCTACTGTTGGGAAACAGGGCAGGATAGGTGACGGAGGTAAATTGGGGGAGCATTTTGGGAAATGTGACCAAAGCTGTATTAATGTTAATATAGGTTTGGTAGGGAAAAAAATGGCTCACAGATTAAAGTTCTAAATTGGGGCAAGGCGAATATTGTTGGAATTAGACAGGGGATTGCAGGGCTTGATTGGAGTCGTGTATTTCCAGGTAAAAGGATCCCAGGCAAGTGGGAGGGCTTCAAAAGTGAGATAGCTCGAGTTCAAGGTCTGCATGTTCCTGTGAAGGTGAAGGGAAGGTGAGGCTGGAAGAGAGAACCCTGGATGACAAGAGATATTGGGGCTCTGACCAGAAAGAAAGGAGGAGTCACTAAGGTACAGGCAGCTGGGACCAAGGGAATCTCTGGTGGTACATAGGGGATACAGGAGTTTACTGAAGAAGGAAATCAGCAGGGCTAAAATTGGGTTTGGGATAGCCTTGGCTGAGCAGATTAGGGTGAATCCAAATTCAGTATAGTAAAGAAAAAGAACAACTAGAGAGAGAAAGGACGCCTTAAAATCCAAATGGGCATGCATGTGTAAAACCTCAAGAGATGGGTGAGGTCCTCAATTTCCCCTCTGCGTTTATCATGAAGAAAGACATGAAGACTTGCCACCTTTGAGAGGTTAGCTGCGATATCTTGGCACAGTCCATATCACAGTAGAGGTGCTGTTGGACATATTACAATGCACAAAGTCAGATAAATCTCTTGGTCATGACCAGATATATCTAAGAGCACTGCACGAGGCGAGAGAAGATAGTTCAGGGGCAAGGTCCCAGAAGACTGGGCAGTAGCAAATGTAGTGCCTTTTTTCAGAAGGGCTGAAAAGAAAAGCCTGGGAAATATAGACCAGTAAGCTTTACATCTGTTTCGGAAACCACTATAGAAGGTTCGGAGATATAAGATATGTATGCATTTGGAAAGACAGAGTTTGCCTTAGAGCAGTCAGCATAGCTTTGTGCGTGGCAGATCATGCCTGACAAATTTTGATAGAGTTTTATGAGGAAGAGACCAGGAAGGTTGACGAGGGCAGGGTGGTAGACATATTCTATATGGATTTCAGTTAGGCCTTTGATAAGGTTCCACATGGTAGGCCAATCTGAAAGGTTAGATCGCATGGAGTCCAATGTAAACAGGCAAATTGGCGACACAGTTGGCTTGAGGTTATGAAGCAAATGGCTGTGGTGGAGGTATGCTTGTCGGACTGGAGGCCTGTGACGAGTGGAGTGCCGCAGTGGTCGGTGCTGGGCCCATTGCTGTTTGTTATCTATATCAATGATTTGGACCAGAGTGCACAACGCAACGTTAGTAAGTTTGCAGATGACACTAAATTAGGAGACATCATTTACAGTGAGGAACGTTATCAGAAATTGCAACAGTACCTTGATCAGCTGCGGAAGTGGGCTGAGAAATAGCAAATGGAGTTTAATATAGATAAGTGTGATGTCTTGCATTTTGGAAAGTCAAATCCAGGTAGGAGTTTAATGACGAATGATAGTGCCCTAAGGCGTGTGGTGGAACAAAAGGACGTTGGAGATCAGGTACACGGTTATCTGAAATTTGAGTCACAGATACACAGGACAGTGAAGAAGGATACTGGCACATTGGCCTTCATCAACGCAACGCATTGAGTAAAGAAGTTGGGACGTTATGTTGCAGTTGTACAGGATGTCGGTAAGGCTGCAGTTGGAGTATTGTGTTCAGTTTTGTTCACCTTGCTCTGGAAAGGATATTATTGAACGAGAAAAAGTGTCGAAGAAATTTACAAAGATTCTTCCTGGGCTAAAGGCTCGAAGTTTTAGGCAGAGATTGAACAGGTTAGAACTTATTTCTTTACAGCGTTGGCTTCTGAGAGAAGTGTAGCTCTTATAAAATCATGAGAGGTGTGCATGTGGCGAATAATTCAAATTTTTTTCCCAGGTTTGGTGAATCGAGTACTAGGGGACATCCATTAATGTTTGGAAAGGATAAAAAATGTAAAAAGGAAACTGAGGGGCAACTTTTTAACATAGAGTGGAGTACGCATATGGACTGAGCTCAGTGGAAGTGATTGAGGTGGGTACAATAACAACATTGAAAAGGCATTTGGACAAATACACAGATAGGAAAGGATTAGAGGATACTGAACAAGGACAGGGGAATGGGGTGAGTCTGGATGGACATTTTGTTTGCCATAGACCAGCTGTGCCAAATGGCCAGTCATAGTGGCAGTCTCGTGCAATATGAGTGTAAAGCAGTGTGTTTTGGGGAGGTGACAGGGTGGGGGGTGTACACCGAGATAAAATGTCATGGAAGGATATTTTCACATTTTCAGAATGCTGAAATGAATTGATTCCGATAGTATCATGCAACACGGGTCAGTATTTCGAAGAATTATGAGTGAAAGGGATATTGCTGTGAGTTCAGGCGATGGAGAGTTTTGGATGAGCATTTGTTCCGCAGTTTTGTAACTAGGAATGAGGACAGAAGAGTCTTCGCCTAACTGGGCTGAATCTAACAAAAACCTGTCTCAGTGACATTTTCATTGAGTGTGACAGAGGGCTTGTCTGCACGAGGCCAAGCTAGTTTCCTGGTGCTATCTAACCAAACTCACCTCATTAACTCCCCACCCCACCCCATGGTGTCCCTTTCATTCAATGCCAGCCCGATTCTCCCAACCATCATGACTGGAGGAACTCACAGTCGCCCGGATGCCCCTGGATATTCCGTGATCCCTGACACTGGTGCCATCTTTAAAAGGCCAATGGGCACACGGTTGCGCTTTCTCAGTTTGGAGTTGCCCTGCACATTTTCACCGAGCATGGCAGCGAAGGGGAAATTACACCACGGTTGGTCGACAGCAGCTCGGAAGTCCTGGTGGATGCGCTAGTACAAAGGGGACCATGCTCTTCTCAGAGGGGTGTACACTACCAGACCCACCCAGCATGGTCTGAGCTCACCACCCAGCTCAGTGCAGTTTCTGGGGTCTGACGAAATGACCAGTAAAACAGGGCAAGCATAAATAAGCTTCCCCATTCTGTCAGGATAAGGGTCACCATATTTTCTCTGCTCCCTCACTGTACACTCACTGTATGTCTGTTATAGCACCGAACAAGGCTCATGCTCCACTACTCACACTACTGCATTCAGCACCTTCCATCTCTTTCTGTTTTGCCTTTCTAATGCCCCCCACATTGTTATAGAATATTCTAGAGAATGTGAATTATGGAATGTTCCAGGTATTGTTCCAACTTATTTCCAGTTTCAGGAAAACGGCTGTGTCCCAGTGTGTAACACGAAAGAGGATGGTGTAGAGATGTCCGTCTTTCAAATCACACACTATTAAAATCCATCATGAGGCCATTCATTACTTCAAATATGCTCCAACATTCAATACGTTTGGGGGTGGTCTGATGGTTTTCTCAGCTACATTTTACAGGAACTTTCAGTCATTCAGCCACAAGGTTCCTGTTATCGAGCAGACGATTCTCAGACACTTCATACCCCGGGTTTCTTCTCGCATGTGTTCAGAAGGCATTTCTCATGGGGACGGACTCTGCTTACAATATATTTCATCTGATTTATAAATTCATACAACAGTCAGCATGCTTTCCACAGACCAATCAAAAACATGCACTTATCCTATGGTTATCGATATCCAATCACAATTAGTCATTCTGGTAATTTCACTGGTCTCACCTTATTGTATTCAGCCAAAGACAACTTTCAAACACTTGTTTCATTATAAAATATAATCTCTAGCATAGAACATTTTTGTCTCAAATACACCTTTTTCCTTGTCATTAAAATTTCTCTTGCCCTTTTTCTGCGACTGATTCTGTGTGTAACAGTTACACAGTCTCCCACTCAGTTGGCTGGATGGTTGGTTTGTGATGCAGAGGGAGGCCACCAGCGCAGGATCAATTCCCCACACTGACAGAGGTTACCATGAAGGGGATGCTCTCTCAACCTCACCCCATCACCCGTGTGGGGACCTTCAATGTAAACCACCATGAGTGGTCTCTCTAATCAGAGTTATTTGGGACTCTAATCTATCAATGTTAGCATTATAATTTTTGAACAACTATTTTATTGAAAAAGATATTTTATTATTTATATTAAACGAACAACAAAACAACTCAAATAACTGAACAAAATTAGACCCATGTGCATGTATATACAAAATAAGTTAAAGTCTCTAAACGGACAGAAGAAAAACAAATATAAACAATAAATAATAATAAATAATACGGCTCAGCATAACAAAGTGATAGCTCTCGTTCTTCGAGAGCATGAACTGATACACATTCATACGTTCATAATTCTTAATATGTGATTCATTAGACAATATCGTCATGGCTGTACAAAAGCCCTTTTTAGAGTGTCAGATCAGCCTGTATCGGGTTGCCATATCTTATATAAAACTCTGCTTTTCGGTGCACTATACTTGTGAGAATGTCCAAAGGGATATTCTCCATGACGAGCTTACAATGACACAACAGACCCGGAGGTTTTTCAGACATCCAACACAACAGAATATTTTTACTAGCACAGGTTATATGTGGCAGATACTAAAGGAGTATTGTGCATTAATATTTACTGTGGAAAAGGATATGGAAGATATAAAATGGAGGGAAATAGATGGTGACACCTTGCAAAATGTTGATATTACAGAGGAGGAAGTGCTGGATGTCTTGAAACGGGTAAAGGTGGATAAATCCCCAGGACCTGATCAGGTGTTTACTAGAACTCTGTGGGAAGCTAGATAAGTGATTGCTGGGCCTCCTGCTGAGATATTTGTAGTATGGATAGTCACAGGTGAGGTGCTGGAAGACTGGAGGTTGACTAACGTTGTATGAGAAGGGTGTTAATGACAAGCCAGGGAACTATAGATCAGTGACCCCGACGTTGGTGGTGGGCAAGTTGTTGGAGGGAATCCTGAGGGACAGGATGTGCCTGTATTTGGAAAGGCAAGGACTGATTAAGGATAGTCAACATGGCTTTGTGCGTGAGAAATCATGCCTCACAAACTTGATTGAGTTTTTTGAGAAAGTAACAAAGAGGATTGAAGAGGGTATAGGGGTAGATGTGATCTATACGGATTTCAGTAAGGGTTTTGATGAGGTTCCCCATGGGAGACTGAATGGCATGGTTTGATCTCATGGAATACAGGGAGAACTAGCCATTTGGATACAGAACTGGCTCAAAGGTAGAAGACAGAGGGTGGTGGTGGAGGGTTGTTTTTCAGACTGGAGGCCTGTGACCAGTGCAGCGCCACAAGGATCGGTGTTGAATTCACTACTTTTTGTCATTGACATAAATGATTCGGATGAGAGCATAAGAGGTCCAATTAGTAAGTTTGCAGATGACTCCAAAATTGGAGGTGTAGTGGAGAGCAAATAGGGTCACCTCAGATTGACCAAATGGCCAATGGGCTGAGAAGTGGCAGATGGAGTTTAATTCAAATAAATGCGAGGTGCTGCATTTTGGGAAAGAAGATCTTAGCAGGACTTACACACTTGATGGTAAGGTCGCAGGGAGTGTTGCTGAACAAAGAGACCTTGGAGTGCAGGTTGAAAGTGGAATCACAGGTAGATAGAATAGTGAAGAAGGCGTTTCCTTTATTGGTCAGAGTATTGAGTACAGGAGTGGTAAGATCATGTTGCGGCTGTACAGGACACTGGTTACGCCAGTGTTGAAATATTGCGTGCAATTCTGGTCTCCTTCCTATCGGAAATATGTTGTGAAACTTGAAATGGTTCAGAAAAGATTTCAAGGATGTTGCCAGCATTGGAGGATTTGGGCTATAGAGAGAGGCTGAACAGGCTGGGGCTGTTTTCCTTGGAGCATCGGAGGCTTAGGGGTGACATTATCGAGGTTTACAAAATTATGAGGGGCATGCATAGGGTAAATAGGTGAAGTCTTTTCCCTCGGGTCAGGGAGTCAGAACGATAGGGTATAAGTTTAGGGTGAAAGGGGAAAGATATAATAGAGAACTACGAGGCAACTATTTCACACAGAGAGTGGTACGTGTATGGAATGAACTAAAAGGTGATGTATGGGAGGCTGATACAAGTGCAACATTTAAGAGGCAGTTGGATGTGGAAATGAATAAGAAGGGTTTGGAGTGTTATGGGCCAGGTGCTGGCAGGTGGGAATAGATTGGTTTGGGATATGTGGTCGGCATGGATGGGTTGGACCGAAGGGACTGTTTCCATGCTGTACATCTCCATGACTCTATGATTCTATGACTTATATTAATCTCTGCTTTTGGTGCACCATGCTGGTGAGAAAGTTCAAAGAGATATTCTCCATGATAAGGTTACAAAGTCTCAACAGACCCGGGGAGTTTTCGACATACAACACAACATAATATCTTTACTAGCATAGAAAGTAAGGATATTATTTTCCCATGTGCATCTGCGTAAGATACTCTGGGCAGGTCCAGGAAAAGAGAAGCCGGGTCCATCTCCAATTCGGTCCCCATGACCAACTCTACCACACCTAACGCAGTGCTCCAATATATACGAAGCCTGAAGCAGGACCACATGCAATGAGTAAGAGTGCCTGCAGTCATTCTGCGTTTAGGACATGCTGAAGATAATCCCACTTTGAAATTTGAGAGAAAACCTGGGGTCAGAAAGAACCTATGAAGATTTTTCAACTGAATGGAATGGGTTCTATTACAGATCAAAATCCTTCGAGCATTTTCACAACTATCCTCCCATGTCTCCGAAGAGATCTAAAATCCCAACTCTCTCGCACAGACGTCACGAAGCTGCATAATCTTGTCTGCGGGGACACTATCCAACAAATGGTAAAGGGTACTGACAGAGAGTGTATTCTTTACAATAATCACCTGCTTCTCTGTATCGGATCTATAAGTGGTTTTTAAAATTGTGTTTTTTAATCAAATCTCTAATCTGGAAAAAAACAGAAGAAGTCTCTACTAGGTAGTCCATACTTACGAGTTATTTGATCAAACAGTATCATTGTTTCTCCTTCAAGTAACATGTCGTGACTTGGTGGTTTGCACTGCTGACTCACCGCACCAGGGTCACGGGTTTATTTCCAGCCTTGGGTGACTCGCAGTGTGGAGTTAGTATAGTCTCAACTGTGTCTGCGTAGGTTTCCTCCCACAGTCACAAACATGTGCATGTCAGATGACTTGGCCATTGCTCAATCGCTCATTGTGTTCCAGGATCTGTAAGTTGGGGCATTAATCAGGGTAAATATAGGATGGTAGGGGAATGGGTGTGGGTGGGTTACTCTTCAGAGGATCGAAGTGGACTTGCTGGGCCCAAGGACCTGTTTCCCTACTGTAGGGATACTACTAATTCTAAATCACCCAAGCAAGGTACCCCCTTCGCTGCCCACAGTTTAAACCTGGAATCCATTATCCCCCATTATCCATTATACCAATGAAAGGAGTAAGAAACATGGTTTCGGCTGTATTGCCTCGATCTGACGCATTGTCCTTGAAGTTTTAACAGTATTGATAATCATTATTTTATGACAATATTCCAAAATGTTGTCATTTTATTTAAGAACAACAGACTAATAACGGTTCACTTTGTCTGAGAGGGCTCAATGTCTAGCCATATCGATGCCGAGACCTCAACGGCCCAGGCACTAACATACGATGAAAAAAAAACTTAATTGATTGTTTTAATCGGGGAGATCTAACCTACACATCCCCGGGTACTATAGGCAATTAAGCATAGCCAAACCGCTCGAAGCTGCATATCTATGGACGATAGGAGGAAACGAGAACACTGGGAGGAAATCCACACAGACATGGAGAGAATGTTCAAAATCCACATAGAGGGTTGCCCGAGGTTGGAACCGAACGCAGCTACTCGGTAACAGGAGGATCAGTGCTAACCACAGATCCAACATGCACATCTGTTAGTGCTGTTTGTTACTTGTGGCTAACTAAAGAAATCTGCCTGACTTGTTCCTGTAACTGAACCTGACTCAGTCTGAGAACTTTATCATCGGCCATATCACCAACCTGGTTACATTTAAAATTTGGTGTCAGCAGTGGAGGAATGGGACGAGAAAAGGAAACAGTGCCACCATCCAACCTTCGTCAGAGCAGGAATTAGGATAAATCCACAAAGTGGGATTTCAGTCAAGTGGGATTTCTCTTTCTCAGAAGTTTGGGGTGGCTGGACCTTTATATTACATCGAAGCTGGCTTTGTCTGATTTTCCATGGACAGGTGAATCAGGGATAATGTTGCATGGAAAGAAACGTGCAGCTGGGATCACAATGAGATGAGCCATGACCTTATTTACTGGTGGAGTACTGTCAAAGGGCCGAATGACCCACTTGTGTCCCTCAGCCCTATGTTCTGATGTTCCATTCAGCCCTCGGACATGCTAAACGGGGCAGATCGAGGCCACTCCAATGGTTAGGTGCAGTTTTGGAAATGTACTTGGAAAATCCAGGCTGGATCAGGAAGTGACCACCACCCCACCCTCCAGTCCCTGTTTCCAGGCTTCCCCTCTCTGTAACTTCTGCTCCAGATGTGGGACATGTTGCAGACCCAGATACGCTGGGAATACAGCCACATACCCCACCCAGGGTTAAAATAACAAATCCTCTGCTCTCCCTGAATGCAACATTGTACAACACGATTTCCAGCAATATAATCCGTTACTTTCCAAAAGCATAACATGTGAAATGAATAAATAGGAACAGGAGTAGGTCAATCGGCCCATCAAACTAACCCTGTCATTTAATAAGAACATGGCTGATCTAGCCCAGGGCTTAACTCCATTCTCTTGGCGACTCCTTGTATTCCTCCACACCTCTCTGAGTGAGGGAATTCCAGACATTCACTACCTTCGGAGAGAAGACATTACTCTGCATCTCAGATTGAAATCGATGTTCCTTATTCGGTCTCTATATCCTCGAGTTCGACACTTTGCTCAAGCATGGAAAAACACTTCTCAACATTTATCTTCTACAAACACTTCCGTGTCTTGTAGGTTTCAGCAGGATCACTCCTCGTTCATTTAAACCCCAATGAATTATCGAATCACCATCTTAGAGATTCTCAATAACACAACCCTTTCATCCCAGGAAACCGGCTAATGTACCAACCGAGTTCCTTGCTGCATCATCATGCTGACTTTATGTTTCATACACAGCAAGACTCCAATGCCTTTACTGTTCCTTTTCTGGAAGTCCTCTCCATTAAATAACAGTCTGCCTTTTGATTCTCAGTGTCATCCTCAAACTCGGATGTATATTGCACTCAACTCCCTCCTTCAGGCTGTCAGTATAGATTGCAAATAACTGATGCCATCAGACTGATATTTGTGGTACCCCAGCAGATAAACCTTTACCATAAAGATCCATTAATCCTGACTCTCCGATTTCTGTGTTAAACAATCATCATCCCATGTTAATACAGTATCCGACGTCCTGGAGCTTCTGTTTTGTGTAAGAACGTTTGTTTTGTAATACCTTGTGGAAAATCTCTGGAAATCCTCCTGTCCACCAGATCGCCTTAATCAAGTCCGCTTGTTACATTTACAGGCATCTCCAGAAATACTTTACATGATTTTACAAGGCAAAATACCATTTTCCTTTCACAAAACCACCCTGACTCTGCGTGAAGCTGTTCTAAATGTCCATGCTGGGCAGATCTTCCAAACTATACTAGTCCCATCTGTTTTCGTTAGGTCCATGTGCCTCTAAATGTTTCCCATTCATAAGTCTGTACAAATGAGTTTTAAATGTTGTAGCTATTCTTGCATCTCCCACTCTTCCTCTGGAAGCTCATTCCATACCCACACCGCCCTCTGTGTAAAAAAGTTGCCCTTTAGTCCCTTTTAAATCTACCCTCTTTCACCTTAAACCTATTCCCTCTTTTTTTGGATCCCCCTACCATTTGGAAAAGACCTTAACTATTCACCCTATCCATACCTCTCATGATCTTATAAGTTTCTATAATGTCACTCCTCAACATCCTACACTCCATCTGATACTAACTTCAAGAACAAGCGTTTAAAGATAAGCACTGCAAAATTAAACAATATTAAAAATGACAGGTAACCAACACTCGGCCCAAAAGCCAAACTGTGATTGTTTTTTCTCCATGTTACAATACTAAGGCAGCATGAAACGCGTACTAGTGCCAATAAGAAGTCAAGCACCTGAATCCCTTTATCTATAGGGGGTGATGATCACGAAAGTGAAAATGTATCTGTGGCCAAATGTATATACCACATGGTTAACATTCTCCCTCCTGGCCTTTGTATAGCTTTGTGTGGTTGTGGCTTTTTTATCTTGCATTTAATAGAGAGAACCCCTTTCCCCCATTCACACCTTAAATTCGACCCGTTATACAGAATCTTTCCTTTCACCACTGCTAAAAGCCCGTTTTTCTTTTGCCACACCCTCTTTTCCCTGCCACCCATCCTCTACATCTGGCAAGGGACTAAAAGACCATTTTGAAATTGTATTCAGTTTTGAAGAATTGTCACACTGGACTGGAAACGCTAACTCTGTTTCTCTTTCTCTGCAGATGTGACAGACTTTCTGAGTTTCTCCAGAAATGAATAGGCGCAGAAAAATTTTTCAATTAAATACATAATTATTGATACTGGAAATAAAAATAAAAAGCCTTTATAGAATGTTCACTGGACCTGAAAGTTTAACTCTGCATTCACTCCAGAAAATTCTTCAACATCTTTCGCAATTTCTTCAGCAATTTCTGTTTTTGAACACTTTCCAACGACGTATTGTCAAAGATGCCCAAACATCCTGTCCAACATGGAGTGTCGTACACTGGGAACTGAATAGTAACGCATGGTGACAAGTTCCTAGACTCTGAAACTGCATAAGGCTGGCATCACTGATACTGCAGAGCTCTGAATCATGGTCAGGGAGAAAAACAGAAAGAAACACATTCACTTCAAATACAGAAGATGGCATTACTGAAAGGAAAAGATTCAGATTACTACCTTAAATGGATATTGTTTATGTAACAATTTGGAGGCGTGACACCAAGGAAAGACTTCCAGCAGAAAGAGAATATGAAACTGGAAGTATTTCCGCATCAGAAACCAGAGTAGGTCACTGAGTACAGGGCTGATGGGTGAATGGGTCTCGGTGTGAACTGTGGGACAGTCAGTAGAATTGAATTGTAGATATTGCAGCTAAAACTTGGTTATCATCTGATGCTGTAGATTTCAATGACAATCTGTAACCTTTCCCCCAGGATAATCCATCCATCTACCATTTCCATCAAGCCGATCCATGGGTCAGTGACGAGTGTGGGTGAACATGGTCGGGTCGGAATCACATGCACCTAAACCTGATGACAATCCATTAAAGCTACCGCACTTGACTGGTTACACTACGAACAGGAGGACTAACATCTGATATTGAGAGAGAGATGATCCCAAGACTAACAAATCAGATATAAGCTCTGTCGTCCTGTCAAATCCATGCATAAAAGTCGATGGACCATTAAACAACTTACTGGAGGAGTGGACTCCACAAATATCCCAATCCAAAATAATGGAACAGCCCTGTGCATCCATGTAAAAGATGCAGGATCTGCACCATCCTCAGCCAGAAGTGTTGAGTCGATTACCCACCTCACCCTCACTATGATACCCTCAGAAGCACAGATGCCCGTCTTAACCAATTCAATTCACTGCACGTGACATCAAGCAACAGCTGGACACTGTAGATATGACAAAGGCATTTGGCCCTGACACCATTCCTGCAATAGGACTGAGGACTTTGGCAAAACAACAAGCCGTGTACCTGAGGAAGCTGTTTCATTCCAGCTCCAACTCTGACAACTCCCTGGCAATGTGGGTAATTACTCAACCAGGTCCCATTCGGAAGAAGGGAATAATTACATTCGGAACAATTACCACGCCCTCAATCCCATCACGATAGTAAAATTGGTTGGTGTTATTTTTTAGAGAGCTGTCAAACAGCACAGAAATAATCGGTTCAGTGTGGTTTCAGATAGGCCCCCATGTGGAGATGGTGCTGTTGTGGAATTGTCATTGGATTGCTAATCCAGACCAGGATAATTCTCCGGCAACTGGTGCAAGTTAAAAACAATTAGTAAAATATCGAGATCTATTATCTGGTGTCAGTAATAGTGATCTTGTGTTCAATGTCGATTATAGATGTCGATCTCCTTACCCAGTGTACTTTCGGGAAGTGAATCTCCCGTGCTTTCCTGGTCTGGCCTAAAAGTGACTCCAGACACACAGACATGTGATACACTCTTCAATGGTCTCTGAAACAGGCAAGCAAGGCACTCAATTGTATCAACCTGCTCCGAGATCGTAAAGGATAAATCCGGAGAGAACAGCCGGCAACAGCCTCGTTATCAGAAAAGGGAATGGGAAACACAATCCTGTCGACCCTGCAGAGACCTCCTTCCTAACAGCTGAGAGCTTCTGACAACATTTACAGAGCTTTCCCACACACTGCACAGAAGTATCGGGAAAGGAATACGTCATACAACTAATTGAGCTTTCCCTATTCTAGTTAATAGCCGAATATCTCCTCAACGCAGTTTTCCCCATACAATATACATATTCCTTAACATGTTTAAACATTGTGAACCATAAAATGAGAACTGCTGTACTCCATTCAGCCCACTAGTTTTGCGCCTCCATTCTATGTACAGGCAGTTCACCAATAACCCGTGTTAATTAAATACAATTCGGCTGCAATGCAATTCATGAATCTTTTTCTATAAAGTGAACTGGCGTTTACTGTGACGCGATTCCTTGGCTGGCACCAGCTGAACAGCAAACCCAGCCTCAGAAACCTCTATCTACAAAAGTTACAATCAATGTGTTCAGCTAAAACAGAAGTGCAATTGGCTCTTCAGGCCTTGAAACTGAGCCTGAAAATGGGAATTGTAGTCTATATTTAGAAAGAAGTTTATTTCAAACTGTGGGGAGAATCTTAGGGAAAACTGGAATTCGGCATCGGTATCACATGGTCGGTCAGCCCCCGCGCGCTTTCTGGTGAAGATTGTGGTGAAAGGTACAGTGCACCAGTGAGTGACTGCAGTGTGAAAGCGTTACACTTACAGCACTGTTCCATTACAACATGTAATTTAAAGATTTATTTAGACTGTCCTATTGTGTGTTAGACCAAATTTAAATTTTGGTTTTTACTGATATTTTTGGGAGTTCGCCACTTACCCTCTTTTTTCCCTAGACCCTATTATTAATATTGCACGATTTTCTACACACCGTGTTGTACAGGAACACAGTTTCGTGTTATTGGAGAACAACCTGGAATAATAGCTGATCTTCTATCTTCACACCATACTCCTGCTCTCTCCCTATCCCTTTAGTTTCCAGAAATCCTTATTTATATTCAGCCCCTTGATTTCCACAGCCTGATCTGGGAGAGAGTACCCCTGGTTCGCCACTCTCCGAGTGCAGGCATTTATTCTCATCTCAATGCAAAGTGGCCTGTCTGTACCTAATATTGTCGCCCCTTGGTTTAGACGTTCCAGCCAGGCGATTTACTGATCTGCTTCTAATCTGTCTCGCCCTGTCAAAGTGTTATATATTTCACTGTGATTTTCACTCATTTTCCTAAAGCCCATGGAAGGCAGGTCCAGTCGACCCAAACTCTGCTCCCACAAGAAGTCTGTCATCCCAGAGATCAGTCTGGTCATCCTTTGCTGCTCTCCCTCAATGTCAGGTTTGTCGTCTGTTAGGAAAAGAGACCAAAACTGCACACAATACTGCACAATGTTCGAGATGGGGTTTCACCAAGGCCCTGTACAGCTGCAGTGAGATACATTTACTCCTGTACTCAAATCCCCCTGAAATGAAGGTGAATACAGCATTTATCTTCCTTCCTGCATTCTAATCCTGCAATATTGCTTTCAGTGACTGGTGTACAGGGAAATCCAGATTCCTTTCAAAGTTACAGTTCCCCACTTGCTGGGGCTATATACAATTGTCAGCGTGCCAATGCCATTCCCAGTATTGACTTCTGGCTTCAGAACTCACTGCCCTACATGCACTCTGAGGGCTACGCAGAAATAAACAAAAATGCAGCTTAAGTTCATTTGTAGTGCAACATTTTTCATGCACTCATTTTTGAAATGGGAGGCTGCCATTCTATTGTTCCCATCAAAGTACACAACATCTCATCTCCCCATTACTCTCTATCTGCCACGTATTTTCCCAGTCACTCGATTTGTCTCAATCACCTTGGAATTTTTTTTACATCCTCCTCATCCACTCACAAGCTGACATCGTTTAGTGCTGTCAGCCGACTTGGGAATACTGCATTTGCGCCCCTCACCCAAAGATATTGGGAATAGCTGGAGCCCAAGATACAATCCTTACAATATCCTCCAAGCCTTCCATATAAAAATAAAACATTGTTTTATTCCTACTCACTGTTTCTTGCCAGCTCTCCCATTTCAAATCTATGACCATATATTAGCCCGAGTCCCATAGGATTCGAATTTGCACAATAGGCTTGGGGCTTTATCAAAAATCTTTCTGAGATTCCACTCGCACGGCATTGATACCTCCTACATAAATTTCCGAAAAGCCACTTTCTCAAATATGATTCCCATGTCATAAATCTCTGTTGACTTTGTCTATGCCCATTAAGTTCAGTCCAATACGTTCTCTAAACTGTTCAGTTGCTATTTTCATTCTATTCCCTTTTTCTCACAAGACTGAAATTCCCTCGTATTGCTAGGAAGTTTTCTTTTTTGTTTTGTTTTCTTCTGTGAAGGCATAACTAAGGTATTTGCTCCATAGTTTTGCTATTTCCCGGTCCTCAATTATCTGGCATCAGACTGTAAGAAATCTGCAATTTTTTTCTCTTAGTTTTGCCATTGGCATATTTCCAGAAAATATTACAAGTTCTCTATTAACAACTTTGTTAAGGTATTCTTCAGAAACCCATCAATTCCTACCTTAAGCTACTCAATGATTGACCTTCCACAGCCATACAATCACAGAAGCACAGACTCTGTACTACCAGAAATACAGCACGGTCTACTTGAGGCCCACTTTCCGACACAAGACCGTAGCCGTGAATCTTAAAGCAATTGAAGTGCACAACCATTTGGTTTCTAATGGTTTGAGGTTAGCATGACAACTCCACTCTCAAGAAGTGCATTCCAGACCCCAACACCCTCGAGTTGAAAAACAATTCTCAAATCTTCACTAAACCGCTAATCCTTCACTTTTAAAGTGTGGCCCTTTGAGTCAAAGCAACAGCTGCTGTCTATCCACCCTGTCCATGTACCTCGTAATCCTATCCTTCTGAATCACAGACCTCTCAGCCTTCTCTCCTCCAAACTAAACAACCTGAGCTTATCCATCCTCTCTCCACAGCTGATATGCTCCATCCCAGGGAACATCCTGGTGAATCTGCTCTGCACCCCCTCCGCTACAATCACATCTTTCCTGTAATGTTGTTCCCAGACTCACACACAATATTCCAACTTGCCCTCACCACAGTTCCGCATAGTTTTTATAATCTATGCCTCGATGAATAAAGGCTACGTTTACATTCCACTAGCCTTTCCCTGATTGTGTATTAACCTGTGCAGACACATCAGCAATGTGTGGAGAAGCACCCTCTGAGCTTTCTAGTGTGCTGCCATTCATTTAGTACTCCCCTGTCTGTTTCCTTCTTCCAAAGCTGCATCACCTCATAGTTATCACGGTTAAATTTTATCTGCCATTGGTCCACCCATCTGACCATTCCATCAGTATCTACCTGTAACATAAGGCCTTCCTTCTCACTGCCAACCACCCGGCCAATCTTTGTATCAAATCCAAACTTATTTATTACACACCCCACCCCTCGTCCATATTCACAGCTGCATCATTTATGAATACCGCAAATAATAAGGTTAAAAATCTCTCACCATCAGTTATATCACGTGGTTGTGCACGTTGATGAAGAAGCTACGTTTCGAAAGCTAGTGCTGCCGAATAAACCTGTTAGACTATGGTCTGGTGTTATGTTATTTTTTGATTTGTCCACCCCAGCCCAACACTCGCACCTCCGAATCACAAATACTAAGGGACCCAGGGCTGATGCCTGTGGTACACCATTGGACATTGGCGTCCAATCAGACAAACAGCCTTCTACCACTCCCCTCTTTCTCCTACGACTAAAGTTGATGTAGATGCAACTTGGCAAGTCACTAATGAGTCCTACGTGTTCATTGGTTATTCCGCTCCACTTGACACACTTGTAGGTTATCTGGGGATTCTCCGTAATCTCGCCTTGCCTTGCCGCTGTGTGAGTCAGTCCCTTCCACGCTCAGAATTTCCTTTTTATTGCAGTCTTAAATGGTTTGTCCCTTAGCCTGCCATTATTTGCCTTGAATTTGGATTTGACAGCCAGATAAACATCCTGTTAATTTCCAACTTTTCGTATATTTTGTGAGTTTTATAAAGTTCGCAGTGACCCACCGCTGGATCTTTGAACCTCAAGAGAACATAGGCCGAGTTTCCTCATCACGCAAGATTGCCACCTGAGGGATTTGTCTGGATAATGTCCATTACACTTCCTCTGTGGTCAGTATATTCTTTCTCAGCTTCGGTCACCAAAACTGTGCACAATACTCCAGTGTACAGTCTCACCAACACACTGTGAAACTGCTGCAACGTGTCTTTACATCTATATTCTGACTCCCTTAAAGGAAGGCAAACCAAACTTTAGGTTTCCACTTACATATATTCCTCCAAATACCCTTCACATCATTGCATTTTCGAACTCGCTGTGTGGGTTCTTATAGAAAGCCTTCTGATAATCTAAAATATGCCAATTCTACTGGATCCCCATGATCTATGCTTTTAGAATCAACTTCAAACAATTCCAAAGTTTGTCAAGTATGATTTCCCTTTCAGAAATGCATACTGAGTCTCTCCAATGTTGCTTTTAATGTCTAAATATCCAATATCACATCCTATATAATAGATTCCAACAGTTTCCCGACAAATGTCAAGTTAATTTGTCAGCAGTTCTCCACACTGTCTCTTCTTCCCTTTGTAGAAGCTTGGATTCCCTTCCAATTCATCTATAGTGCTTGGATCACGTTTACAAATGTACATTTATCTACATCAGCTTCTGGACTCTGCAGAATGTACAGGAAAATAGAACGCAATCATCGACAATGTAATCAATACTTTTATTTGTGACTGATTTCTGAAGATTTTGGTATGAAGTACATCTGGACTGTCAAGCTTAGCAATGCTCAATCTAGCTGCATGTTTAATATTGCCTTGTTACTGATATGAATTGACTTTATGTCTGTACTTCCACAAGTCCTATACAATCACTTCGTATTTCTGGGTGATTTTCTGGATCTTACTCCATTAAGACAGATGTATAGTAACTGGTTATTTGCTTTTCCATTTCCCTGTTATCCACCATAAACTCCTCTCTCCCGATTGCAAATTTCCACGTTTGACAATATTTTTTTTTCTTTTGAAATATAGATCATAGATTTTTGCAGTCTTTGTGTTCCTGTTTGTTTGCATGCATGTTCGCTTTTTGATTTCCTGATCAGTTTCATGGCCCTCCTTTTCTGGATTGCAATTTTCTGAGAATTCTTAGGATTCTTCAATGTCTGGAATTCTTCTGAAGTCACTTCCTGTAAGTAATATATTATTTAATTTGTTATGTAAATCATCATTGAATCACTTACTCACTCTTTGGTGTTTTCACCTGAAATAAGTTGACATATCTTTCAGACTATGCAGTATTTCTTAAAATCTCCTGGTCCTGACCAGATATATTCAGGAACACTGCAGGAGGACAGAGAAGTAATAGTGGGGGCCCTGATTGGTAGCCAAAGGGTGAGGTCGCGAAGCTGTTCCCTTATTCAAGAAGAGCTACAAAGAAAAACCTGGGACCGATAGACCAGCAAGCCTGATATCTATAGAAGACAAGTTCCTTGAGAAGATTCTGAGAGAGACGATATACATGCATTTGGAAAGGCAGGATGTGATTATGAAGAGTCAGCACGGCTTTGTGCGTGGGGGATCATGGCTCAATAATTTGTTAGAGTGCTTTGCTGAAATGACCAGTAACTTTGACAAGGGTATGGTGGCATATGTAGTGTATATGGATTTCAGTAAGGCCTTCAGTAAGGTTCCACATAGTAGTCTGCTCTGGAAGTTTAGATCATATGGAATTGAAGGGGAGCTGGCAAATCAGATCATAGATTTGCTTCATTGTAGGAAAACAGAGGGTAACGTAGAAGTATGCTTGTCGGGCTGAAGGCCTGTGATGAGTGGAATGCCTCAGGGGTCGGTTCTGGGACTATTACTGCTTGTTTTATGCATGTATATGGTATATTATATATATATTTACATATTACGCACATCTATGATTTAGACGAGAATGTAGAGGCATGAATTATAAGTTTCAAAATGACACTAAAATAGGCGGTATCATGGACAGCGAGGAAGATTATCAGAATTTTCAGAAATTACAGCAGTGCCTTGATCAGGTGAGAAAGTGGGCCGAGAAATGGCAAATGGAGTTTAATACAGATAAGTGTAAGTTCTTGCATTTTAGAAAGTCAAATCAAGGTAGGAGTTGCATGGTGAATGGCAGGACCTTAAGGACTGTATTGAGACAAGGGGACCTTGGAATTCAGGTTCAAGGTTCTCTGAAAGTGCAGTCACAGGTAGATAGGGTAGTGAAAAAGGCATTTGGCAAACTGGCCTTCATCAGTCAGAGTAATGAGTATCGAAATTAGGGAGTTATGTTGCAGTTATACAGGATGGTGGTGAGGCAATACTGGTAGTGTTGTGTGAAGTATTGTTCACGTTACTACGGGAAGGATGTTATTATACTGGAAATAGTACAGAAGAAATTTACAAGGATGTTGCCCGGACTCAATGGTCTGAGTTATAGGGAGAGGTTGGGCAAGCAAGGAGTTTTTACTTTAGAGTGTATGAGACAGAGGGGGATCTGATTGAAGTGTATACGATCATGAGAAGCATGAATAGAGTGAATGCAATCAGTCATTTTCCCCCCAGGATTGAACAACCATGGACAAGAGTGCATCAATTTAAGATCCGAGGGGAAAGAGTAAAAGGGAACCTGAGGGGCAATTTCTTTTACACACAGGGTAGTGTGCACATGAAATGAGATGCCAGCAGAAGTGGTTGAGGCGGGTAGATACACAAATTTTAAAATGCATTTGGACAAATACACGGATAGGAAAGAATAAGGAGGATATGGGGCAAGGGCAGGGAAATGGGGTTAATGTGAATGGACATTTTGTTCGGAATGGACCAATTTGGGCTGAAGGGCCTTTCTCCGTGCTGTCGGACTCTATGACTCTCACAATTGTCTTCTCCCATTGAATGTTATATTATACTTGCCCAATTCATTGTAGCGTACTTGACCCTCTAGCATCCAGGCTTCCATGATGTTTGACCAGAATGATCAAACATTCGATACTGTATTCAGACGCCGTGTAAAAATGCAACATATTGATGTCACTATTCCTCCAAAGCTGCTTCAGAGCAAGGTTATTAATTAGTCCTCCTGACAACACAACACCAAATCTGAAATAACCTGCTCTCTAATTTGGTTTACAACATACTGTTCAACCTACCTAATACACACTTACGGAAGTTTATCTTCACAGTATTAGTAGTCACTGCAGTTTCGGTGCAACTTGAGACCATCCATTATTACTGCAGCAGCCACGATTATTTGTTACTCATTCGCAGGATGACGGCGTCGCTGGATATCCAGTATTTATTGCCCATGCCAAAGGGCAGTTAAGATTCAGCAGCGTTGTCTTCAGTCTGGAGTCACATGCAGGCCACACCAGGTAAGGACAGCAGTATACTTCTCTCAAGGACATCACTGAACCAGATGAGTTTTCCAACAGTCGCCAATGGTTTCCTGGTCATCATAAACCCTTGATTCCAGATACATATTGAATTCAAATTCCACCATCTACCATGGCAGGATTTGAATTCATGTCCACAGAATATTACCTGGGTCTTTCAGTTAAGACCCCAGCGATAATATCACTGTGTCATTGCTCCCCCTTACATATACTTGCATACCTAATTTCCAGAGCATATATTGTAAAGTATTAACGTGACAAATTTGGTTTTGATACATAACACACTAATGTTTGCTTCACCTTGCTATTTGTAACATCCACCCAAACTGATTCTGTGGGAAGTGTGGGAAAGGGTCTGTGGCGCTATTAGCGGTAGACTTGGACAAGACGTTCAGGGAGACTCACCTCAACGCTGAGATGATCTGAAGAATTGGTCAGCAATACAGGACAAGCATCAATATTCTTTCCCCCCACTTTGCCAGGATAAGTATCACCATATTCTTCTGTTCCATCGCACTCACTATATATCTGTTATACCACCTACCCCCGAACAAGGCTCACACGCTATCTGCAAATAAGGCTCCAGCACAACCACACTCACTGTTGAATTCAGCACCTTCCTTCCCCCACTTTTTCTGTCCCTGACGCAATAGCCCCGCACACTAATACCACTGCATGGATACAACACTGTGGTCAGACTCCTTCCGGACATCTCACCCTTCCCCCTTCCCCTATAAAAGCAATAACAGCAGGGACACCCACTCCCACCCTCACTCCGTCCCTTCTCTTCTCCCATTCCAGGAGAAACATCCTGGAATAGGACATAAAGGGCCACGCAGGGTGTTTTAGAGTGCCCGATATCTGTTCCCTCACCCTCTACCTCGACATGTGGGGAGGATCCTGGAAAGAGCCAGAGAGGACCAGGACACCTTGTGTGGAGATTCTGAAACATCGACGTCCCACCAACCAAGTAAGCAGCAATGTTCAGTAAAGAGCAATTCTCAATTGAAACTCGCTGGCAGTTCCAATTTCATCTCTCTGACTTTTCAGGCTGAGTTAAAAGCATTAATGAAAGACTAAAATGAAAAAAATGTTTTTACACTTCAGTAAAAATGTTAAAAAGAAAAACTAAACGATATAAGTTCATTTCGAAAAATCTAAAACATGACGTTCATTCAAAATTATGGGCAATCCTCGTAAATACTCGACATCATTTCTCTCATTAAATCTTCTTGTCAGTGTTTGTATTCTAGCATCTGCTTCTTTAATTTCAACGGACTATCGTGCCCTGCTATCAGATGCTCATCATAAATGTCCCTTCCTCTCTGAACTTTTCGTAAACTGTCAATATATTTCCAAATAACTGGATGTTTCACATCAAATTCGCATTGTCATCTCCTGTGGGCAGCTTCTGCATTATTGTTTGTTTTGTCCTCATTGTTTAAAGTCCTTTCATATAAATTCCACATTACAACTGGAAAAAGCGGTGGACACAAACCATTTCCTCTGCTTAATCTTCTACCTCCATAGTTATCCTCGAACCAGTCCAGCAGCGGTTGCAATTCATCTGGACGCGCATCAGTCAAATGTTCAATAGCTTCATGAAAGTTTTCAATCTGAATAAATGCAAGACCAATTATCATTTTAGCTCTGAACCAAACCTCTGAGTCAATGTTACACTTACAAGTGTCTTTTTAACATTTTTACTAAAGGGAATGCACATTATTTTTTATTTTTATTGCTTTGATTAATGCTTTTATCGAAGCCTGAAAAGGAATAAATATGAGCTGCGCTGAAATAGTTCTGCGCCTAAATGGGTCTGCGGCAAAATGGGCTGCACCAAACAGTCCGCACCAAACAGAATGAAGTACTCAGTAAATTACACAGCACAGGGGGACGCCCTATAATCATCCCAGGCTGTTATGCAGAAGCAGGGGCGCCCTGGGTGGCTGTCAGGAAATGCAGAGTAGAGATCATTACTCATTTTGTGTTTGGAAAGTTGCAACGAGTGGAATTCTTCAGGGATCTGTATGAGGTCATCAACAAATTACACTCTATTCTAATGAACCGGATGAAGGAGATGGGATCAATTTGATCATACACCAGGATAGTCATTCAATAAGATGTCAAATGGAGACAGAGCATCTGCAATGGGATACAGACAGGGGGAGGGTAGAACGTCTGCAATGGAATACATATGGGGGGAGGGCAGAGCATCTGAAATGGGATACAGACAGTGGAGGGAAGACTGACTGCGGTGGGATACAGACGGGGAGAGCAGAGCATCTGCAATGATACAGATGGGGATGGCAGGGTGTCTGCAATGGGATACAGACAGAGGGAGGACATAGCGTCTGCAATGGGATAGGGACAGGAGGAGGGCAGAGCGTCTGCAATGGGATACAGACATGGGGAGCGCAGAGCTTCCGCAATGGGAGACAGACAGGGGAGGGGAGAGCATCTACAATGTGATACAGACAGGAGGATGTCAGAGCGTCTGCAAAGAGATACAGACAGGAGGAGGGTAGAATACCTGCAATGGAATACAGAAGGGGGAGGGCAGAGCATCTGCGGTGGGATACATACAGGGAGAAGACGGAGCGTCTGCAATGTGATACAGACTGGGGGAGGGCAGAGCGTCTGCAATAGGAGACAGACAGGGGGCGGGCAGAAGTTCTGCAATGGGATGCAGACAGGGAGCGGACAGATCATCTGCAATGGGATACAGACGAAGGAGAGCTGGACGTCTGCAATGGGATATGGACGGGGGAGGGGAGAGCATCTGCAATGGGATCCAGACAGGGGAAGGGCAGAGCCTCTGAAAGGGAGACAGACTGGGGAAGGGATGCACGCCTGCAATGGGATACAGGCATGGGGAGGGAAGAGTGTCTGCAATGGGATACTGATGGGTGAGGGCAGAGCGTCTGCAGTGGGATCCAGACAGGGGAAAGGCAGAGACTCTGAAAGGGAGACAGACTGGGGAAGGGATGCACGCCTGCAATGGGATACAGGCATGGGGAGGGAAGAGTGTCTGCAATGGGATACTGATGGGTGAGGGAAGAGTGTCTGCAATGGGATACAGACGGGGAGGGCAGAGCATCTGCAATGGGACACAGCTAGGGGAAGGCAAAGCTTCTGCAATGGGATACAGACAGCGGAGGGCAGAGCGATGGCAGTGCATCTACAATGGGATACAGACAGGGGAAGGGTAGAGCCTCTGCAATGCGATACAGACAGCTGAAGGCAGTGCGTCTGTAATGGGATACAGATGGGGAAGGTTAGATCGTCTGCTTTGGAATACAAACAGGAGGAGGGCAGAGCGTCTGCATGGGATACAGAGAGGGGGAGGCAGAGGATCTGCAATGGGATATAGACAGCGGAAGGCAGAGCGAGGGCAGTGCATCTACAATGGGATACAGACAGGGGAAGGGCAGAGCGTCTGCCATGGGATACAGATGGAGGAGGGCAGAGAGTTTGCTATAGGATACAGACAGTGGGAGTGCAGAACGTCTGCAATGGGACACAGATTGGAGGAGGGCACAGCAACAAGCAATGGCATGCAGACAGAGGATAGCTGTGAGCAAAGCTTCAGAAGAAAAATAGCAGTACAATATATATGTGATGGAAATTTTCTGTTTTGGGGAAAAGACGAAACAGCAGAAATTTATTTAAATGCAAGGAGAATGCAGAACTCAGTGTTACAGAGGGATCTGTGTGTCTTAGTCCATGGATCACATCAAATTAACCTGAAGATGTAGCAAGTGATTTGGAAGGTAAATGTCGTGATCCTGTTTCGTGCAAGGGGTGTTGTTTATGATCTTAGTGATGTTTTCTGCATCAGTACAGGGCATTGCTGAGATTACATCTGTTGTATTATGTGCAGTTATAATTGTCTAAACTGAAAATAAAAAAAAAATATTGCTTTCGAAACGTCTCAAAGATGTTTCTCTTTACTTATTCTTGGAATGAAGGCATTACGTTATGAAGAATTAACAGTTCGGCCTGAGAGTGAGGGATGTTTTCTTGACCATATAAGACCTTGAGAAGAGTGCAGTTGGTGAATACCGGATGGATATTTCTTCTTGTGTGGAAGAATAAAACTGGGGAAATACTTTAAGAATAAGTAAGGTTTAAAGGAAAGGTCATTGGACAGAAACATTGAACTGTAAATTCTCTTCCTACATGCTGACAGACAAGCTGAGCTTTTCCAGCAATTATTGTATATGTTTAAGAATATTCATTTTAACACAGACATTGTGAAGACATGAAACGCTTATGTTTACATTATGCAAGCACATACTAACACATCGTCAAAACAAGTAGGACCACTAATTGTTAGTGAATATATTCTGCAATAACACACTGACCTGGAGTCGAGAATGTGATGCAGTCATATCGTTCAGAGAATATTCAAGAAGAGCTCACTGAGTCCAGTGTGGGACTGATAACGTTACTGATTTAACTTACAGATGGAAAATGTAACCTATCTGTGGAGAAACATTCTATTGCTCCCTTTCTGTTTCCCTATCGCTCATCACAGCAATGTGTGGGAGTGAAAAGTCATCTTTACCACTAATGGAGGATTCCTGATGAGGATTCATTGGAATCTGCCCATTGCCTGAAGCAAAACTATTCAGCCAAATTCAACTGTTTCATGAAGATATCCCATTGTCAGAAGGCTGTGCAAGCAGAATAACTACAGAACAAATTATCTGACACGATGGTGAGGAGAACAGACAGGAGATTCTGTGGCTGCAAATGAGAATCTGGAATGGTGTGTAGCCTCCCATATGCCCAGGGTCCAGGATGTCTCAGAGCGGCTGCAGAACGTTCTCACCGGTGATGGGGGTGGGGGGTGGTGAAGCAGCCAGAAGTCATTGTGCACATTGGTACAAAGGACAGAGTGACACAGGTAGAAATAGTGATGAAATCCTGCAGAGTGATTGTAGACAGCTAGGGGAAAGGATAAACGACAGTGGTAATATTCAGTTTATTTCCAGTGCTCCGTGCTAGTGAGGGTAAGAACAGGAGGATATGGCAGATGAAGGGGTGGCTAAAGAATTGGTGCAGGAGGCAGAGATTTTTGGATTACTGGGATCTTTTGTGGTGCAAGGTGACGTGTTCAGGAAGGATGGGTTGTACCTGAACTGGAAGGGGACCAATATGCTGACAGGCAGGTTTGCAACTGCTGCAAGGGAGGGTTTCAACTAGATTGGCTGGTGTTTGGGGAGGGGTGGGATTCTCAACAGCAGGGAGGCAAGTGCGAGGCTGAAAGGAGATACAGTAATCAGAAACAGTAAAATGAAGAGACAGGTCAGGCGAGACAACGACAGGGAGCAAGGAATGCCTGTTGGATGAAATTGCAACTGTTTCAATGCAAGATGGCTGACAGGTAAGGCCGATGAACTCAGGGCATGGATCGGTACGTGGGACTGGAATATTATAGCCATTACTGAGACATGGCTAAGGGAGGGACAGCACTGACAGCTTAATGTACCAGGGTACAGGTGCTATATGCGGGACAGAGATTGTGGAAGGAGGAGACGGGGAGTTTCATTTTTGATTAAGGTGAGTAAAAAAGCAGTAATCAGAGATAAAATAACTGGTGGATCATCCTGTGAGGAACCGTCTGGGGAGCTAATAAATAAGAAGGGAATGGTGATAGTATTTGGATTGTACTATAGGCCCCCAAATAGTAAACGAGGATTTAGGGGAACAAAAATGTGCAGACAGACTGGGGAGACTTGCAGGGCCAATAGGATTGCATTAGTAGGAGATGTTAATTTTCTTAACATAGACGGGGAATGACAGAGAATTAAGGACTGAGATGGGGTGTATTTATTAAGTGTGTTCAGAATAATTTCCTCAAGCAGTCAGTAGAGGGTGAAACTTGGAAAGGGACGAAACGTGACCTACTCTAAGATCTCGAGCAGGGCAAGTGACTGAGGTGACTTGCGGGAGAGCACTCTGGGACCAGTGACCATAGTTCTATTAATTTTTAAATAATTATGGAGAAGGACAAAACTGGTCCACATGTTCAAGTTCAAACTTGGGGCAAGGCGAATTTTGATGGAATTAGAAGGGAGCTTGTAGAGGTTGGTTGGAGGAGTTTGTTTGCAGGCGAAGGGATCTCCTGCAAGTGGGAGGCCTTTAAAAGTGAAATGTCTACAGTTCAAGGTCTATATGTTCCTGTGAGGGTAAAAGGCAAGGTTGGTAGGAAGAGGGAACCTCGGATGTCAGGAGATATTGAGGTTTGACCAACAAAAAAGAGGCGTCGCGCAGGTCCAGGCAGCTGGGGATCGAGGGAATACCTGGAGGTGTACAGGGGATAAAGGAGTTTACTGAAGAAGGAAGTCAGGAGGGCGAGAAGGGGGCACAAGATAGCCTTGGCTGAGAAGATTAGAGTGAATCCAAAGAGGTTCATTCAGTATATTAAAGTAAAAAGAATAGCTAAATGAGAATATGACCCCTCAAAATCCAAAATGGACATGCATGCCTAGAACCATAGGAGAATTGCGAGATTCTCAATGAATATTTCTCCTCTGTCTTTACCGTGGAGAAATACATTAAACTTGGGAGGTTAACAAAGGTCATGGTATTATCCTGGCGTCAGTCAATATCACAGGAGAAGACGTGTTGTATGCATTAGAACGTATGAAGGTGGATACATCTCCTAGTCCTAAACAGTTGCATCCAAGAATACTGCAAGATGCTACAGAAAAAACTACGGGGACCCTGGTTGATATTTATGCATCATCATGAGCTACAGAATATTAGAGAGTACCAAATGTTGTGCCATGATTCAAGAAGGGAAGCAAAGAAAAATCTGGGATCTATAGACCAGGAAACCTAACATCTGTGGTAGGTAGGTTACTTGAGAAGACTCTGAGGGACATGCATTTGGAAAAATAGGGTTTTTTTTAGAAATAGTTTTTCTTTCAGATTCCCGACAGTGTTGAAACATGCCATTTCCCTCAACACGACCAACCGCCCCTCCAAACAGTAACCCACCCAGTCTCATTTCCCTATCCTTCACTTGGAGGTCGCCACTGATGATGTTACCTAGATAGGTAATGAAACGTCTGGATATCAAACCTACAGCTCAGCGAGCAAACCTACACCCTCCACTATGGATAACGTAGCATGACCAATTCACCTGACCTATACATCTTTGGATTGTTGGAGGGAAATGGAGCACCCAAGGGAAGCACACACAAACACAGTGAGAATGTGCAAGCACCACACAGAGTGTCACCCGAAGCTGGAACCAAACCTGGATCCATGGCACTATGAGACAGCAGTACTAGCCACTGAACCACCATGCCAACCTTGCTTTTTTCAACACAGTTCAATGACACAGGGACAAAATCTATTCTGCCCTTCATCCATGATGCACGTTCCAATATCACATACCATGGATAATTTATTCTCCGCTGAAAATGTCATCTTTTATTATTTATTAGTTTATTATTATTAATTTAAATAATTATTAATAGTTGCATTTCGACTGGAAAGATTGCATGGCTTTGTGAGTGGAAGATCATGCCTCGAAAATTTGTTTGACCTCATTGATGAAATGAGCAGGAATGTTGATGAGGGCAGGGCGGTAGACATAATCTGTATGGTTTTCAGTGAAGCCTTTGATAGGTTGGTCTGGAAGATTAGAATAGCATGGAATCCAGAAGGAGCTGGCAAACTGGACACGCAATTGTCTTCATGGCAGTAAGCAGAGGATAATCGTGGAAGGATGCTCTCGGACTGGAGGCCTGTGACACATGAAGTGCCTCGGGGTCGCTGCTGGGTCCATTGCTGTTTGTTATGTATAACAATGATACTCTTGCGAATGTACAAGGCATTGTACATTCGCAAGTGGGCCGAGGAATATTTTGACTAAATTAGATCAAGGTAGGAGTTTCATGCTGATTGTTAGGATCTTAAGGAGTGTAGTTGAGCAGAGGGACCATGGAGTTTAGGTCCACCGTTCTGAAAAAGTGGGGTCATAGTTAGACATGGTAGTGAAGAAGGCTTTTGCCACAGTAGCATTCATCGGTCAGGACATGAAGGAGAGCAGTTGGGAAGTTACATTGCAGGTATATAGGACGTTGGTGAGGCTGCACTTGTAGTGCTGCGATCAATTTTAGTCACATTGCGATCGGAAGGCTAATTTTAATTTGGAATATGTGCAGACGGATTTTACAAAAATGTTGTCAGGACTCAACAGTATGAATTATAGGGAGAGGTTGGACAAGCGAAGACTTTTTTCTTTAGAGCATAGGAGACTGAGAGGGATCTTATAGAAGTTTACCTGGAAGGAATTGAGGAATTGAAGAGGAGAGGGCATCAGTTTAAGGTGAGAGGGGAATGAATAAAAGGGAAACTGATGGAAAATGTTTTACACAGAGAGTGGTACACAAAGGGAATGAGCTGCCAACAGAAGTGGTTGAAGCATTTATATTAACGATATTTAACCGGCATTTGGGCAAGTGCATGGATAGGAAAGGACAAGAATTCTATGGGCCAAGTGCTGGGAAATGAGTTTAGTGTAGTTAGATATTTGGGTCAGCATGGACGGGTTTGGGCCAAAGGGCCTCTCTGCCTCTCTCCATGCTGTAGGACTTCATGACCCTACAAAAAGAACAGCATTTGGGTCAAACTCTCATCTTTCCTTTGGTCATGAGTTCGAATCATATTTGGACAATGTTCTTTCAAGTTAACTTTGCAGATATTTTGCTTTTCAGTTTGCTATCAACAATACGTGTGCGTTTGTGTGTGTGTGTGTGTGTGTGTGTATGTATGTGTGTGTGTGTGTGTGTGTGTGTGTGTGTGTGTGCGGGCGCGCGCGCGCGTTTCTCAGTATTTTTCAAAGGGAAATATCTATGTACATATTTGCAATATCCTCCTCGTCATTCCTCTTTCCATCATAGTTTGAGCAATTTTGTTTTGGTCATAAACGCGTTGGTTTAGTAGGTTAAAGAAATCTGCCTAACTTGTTCCTAACACTGATCCTGACACACTCTGAGAACTACATCATTGGCCATATCACCAACTGAGTTATAAATATTTTTTGTGGCCAGTGGAAGATTGGGGCTAGAAAAGGGGGCAGGAAACCAAAAAATCACAGGGAGTTATCGACTCAATCAGCCAGTGTCAGTGTCGAGGAGTTTTTGGAGTGGATTCTGAGGGATAGGATTTACATCTATTTAGAAAGACAAGGTTTGATTAGGATCAGTCAGTATGGATTTGTGTGATGGAAATCATGTCTAATTAATGTGATTGAGTATTATGAAGAGGTGACAAAGAAGATTGAAGAAGACACTGTGGTATCTCTTGTCTACACAGACTCCAGCAAGGCATTTAATACGGTACCTCATCGTAGATAGATTACTAAAATTAGGTTATATGTAACCTAGGAAAAGCTAACCAATTGGATACAAAATTAGATTGAAGATAATGGATTGTTTTCCAGACTGGAGACCTATGGCCAGCGGTGTGCTGAAAGAATCAGTGCTGAGCTCACTGCTCTTCTTCACCGATATGAACAAATTTGATGTGATTATCAGAGGCATGGTTAGTAAGTTTACAGATAACATCACCAACGTGGTTCAGTGGACAGTGAAGAATATTATCTCAGAATATAACGGGATCCTTGACCAACAATGAGCCAAGGACTGGCAGATGGAGTTTAGTTTAGATATTTGCGAGGTTTGGCATTTTGGTAAGTTAATGCAGGGCAGTTCCCTGGGCAATGTTGCTGAACAAAGATATCTACGGGTGAAGATTCATAGTTACTTGAAAGTAGAGTTTAGTTCGGTCGAGGGGTGAGGAACGTAGTTGGCATGCTTGCCTTCATCGGTCAGAACATTGAGTATAGGAGTAGGGGTAGCGAGTTGTGCTTGTATAAAGGTGAGGCCACTTTAAGAATACTGCATACATGTCAGTAGACTCTGCTAAAGGATGGATATTGCTAAGCTTGAAAGGGTGCAAAAAAGATTTTCAAGGATTTTCTGGACCTGAGGGTTTGAGCTACAGGGAAATAATGAACAAGTTGAGGCTTTTCCCCCTGGACTGTCAGAGGCTGAATGGTGACAGGACAGAGGTTTTAAAAAGTCCTGAGGGACATGGAGAGTCTGAATGGACAAGATCCTTTTTCCCAGTGTAGGGGCGTCCAGAACTAGACAGCATAGAGTGAAGGTGACAGGGAACAATCTTAGAAGGGACCTGAGGGGAAACTATTTCATACAGAGTCTAGTGGGTGTACTATCAGAGGAACTGGTGAAAGGGTGTACAATTACACATTTAAAATGTATCTGGATAGGTACATAAATAGGAATGGTTAAGAGGGATGTGGGAAAATGCTGGCAAGTGGGAAGAGATCTGATTAAGATGCCAGATTGGCGTGGACAATTTGGACAAAACAATCTGTTTCCACTCTGTATGATTCTCTTATTCTCACAGCGGGATGAGGAAAAATTCTAAAAGGGCCATTCGAATGGGAATTCTCTTCCCCGGAAGTTTGTGGTGCCTCTCTGATTGCAAGTATTCACAGCTGAGTTAGTTAAAGATTTGACAGAGAAGTGAGTCACGGATAATGGGACACAGGCAGGAAAATGCGGCTGAGACCACAATCTGATCAGCCACAATCTTAATGCCTGGTGGAGAAGGCTCAAAATCTCTAATGACCTACTGCTGCTTCTCAGTCCCATGTTACTGTGCTCCATTCAACCCCTCAAACCTGCTATACAGGATCAGCTGGAGTCTATTTACTGTTACAGCATGGTGCACAGAAACAGAGGAGACCATTTCATCGCTCAGGACTGTCCCACGCGGTTTGGGAGATTTGCAAAATGTCATTGGAAGACCCAGGCTAGATATGAAAGAGGTCGGTCATCTCTCTTTACAGAGCTTCCCTTCTCTGTAATTTGTGCTTCATTTGTTGAATATGTTGTCGACCCAGATTCAGTGTGAATACAGCTCCCAAATCTCATCCAGCGATGGCTCACAAAAATCAGCTGGTCTCCCTGATTGCAACATTCCATAAAAGACCTTCCAGAAAAATAACACCTCCTAACTTTCCAATAACAGAATGAGAGAACATCAGAAACAGGGGCAGGTCATTCACATCCCAAGCCAGCCTTGCCCTTCACTAAGATCAAGGCTGACCTGCTCCAAGTCTCAAATCTTCCTTAATGTCCAAGTCTTCTTGAAAACTTCCATAGAATACAGAACAAAGAACAGTACTGATGTGGAGATGCTGGTGTTGGACTGGGGTGTACAAAGTTAAAAATCACACAACACCAGGTTATAGTCCAACAGGTTTAATTGGAAGCACACTAACTTTCGGAGCATCGCTCATTCATCAGGTGATAGTGGAGGGCTCAATCCTAACACAGAATTTATAGCAGAAATTTACAGTGTGATGCAACTGAAATTATACATTGAAAAATTGATTGTTAGAATACAGTGATAGTTTCACTTCTTTCATCTGTAAATCACAAAACCTTTTATTAAAAGTTGCATTCTCAGGTTAGCTGTAAACAATGGTGATAGCTAGACAATATGTTGAAGGCGTTGGCCCCCTGTGATCTCTGTCTATGCCATGATGTTTAGTTTGATTTTAATCTAAAAAGTGAGATAACGGAGTTTATATGAATTCATGCAGTTTTGGAGCTCAGAATTCTACATGCATGCAGTTAAAACCTTCAGCCCTCGACGTTGTGCCGTTTATCCTACTCTAAGATCAGACTAACCTGCATGCTTCCATTCACCTTGTTCCTTGTGCCTATCCATGAGTGTCTTAAGGGGTATGGGTGGGTTGCATTTCGGCGAGTCGGTGTGGACTTGTTGGGCCTAAGGGCCTGTTTCCACACTGTAAGTAATCTAAATCTCAGTATTTGATTGTGCATTCGATACACCCACCACTCTTTGTGGAAAGAATCTACCCTGATATTTCCCCTAAATCTTCCTCCAATTAACTTAAAATTATGCCACCTACTGATAGACATTTCTGCCCTGGGAAAATGTTTCTGGCTATTCACTCTCTCTATGCCTCTCATCATCTTGTACACCTCCAGTGAGAAAAGCCCTCACTCCCTCATGGTTTTTTCATTAGACCTGCTCTGCAGTCCAGGCAGCATCCTGGTAAATCTCCTCTTTACCCTCTCTAAAGCTTCCTTATCCTTTTTCTAATGAGGAGACCAGAACTGAACACAATATTCCCTGTCCGGTCTGAGCAGGGCTCTATCGAGCTGCAGCATAACCTCGCGGCTCTTAAACTCAATCCCCCTGCAACTAATAGCCAACACACCATACGCCTTCTTAACAACCCGATCAACTTGGGTAGCAACTTTGTGGGATCTGTGGACACGGACCCCAAGATCCTTCTGTTCCTCCACACTGCCAAGAATCCTCCCTTTTACCATGTATTCTACAATCACATTCGAGCTTGCAAGGTGAATCATTTCAGTTTGAACTCCATCTGCCGCTTTTCAGACAAGCTCTGCATTATATCGATGTCCCGTTGCAACCTACAATAGCCCTCCACATTCTGTACCACTCCAACCACCTTTGTGTCATCGGCAGACTTATTAGCCCACTCTTCAACACCCGTATCGAAGTCATTTATAAAGCGAACAAAGAGCAGAAATCCCAGAACTGATCCCTGCAAGACACCACTGGTCTCTCTCAGTGATGTAGCTCTCTGTGTAAGAGAATTCCTGACGTTCACTATCCTCTGTTTGAAGAAAACGTTCTCTGCTTCTGCACCATGACCTACTGATATGAACAAAAGAGGTAACGCAGGGGCTCAGGTAAGAGAGACCGGCCCTGAACTCAAGGCAGTATTTGACTGAGAATGATATCAAGGAGCCTGAACAAAATCACACTTAATGAGAATTAATTATGACCTCTACACTTTTTGAAGTCATTCACGGCACAAGGGAAGATAATTATCATTGGTGGGCATCAATCACCTCAGCCATGGGACACATCTGCAGGAGATCCTCAGCGGAGCTTCCTCAGCCCAGGCATCTCCAGTTTGTCATCATAGAATCCCTACAGTGTGTGGAAGGAGACTATTCAGCCCATTGAGTCCAAACTGAGCAGTTCCAATTCCCTACAGTGTGGAAACAGGCACTTCGACCCAACCAGTCCACGCCGACCCTCCAAAGAGTAACCCACACAGAGACATTTCCGTCTGACTAATGCACCTAACATACTGGACAATTTAGCATGGCTAATTCACCTGGCGTGCACATCTTTGGATGATGGGAGGAAACCGGAGCACCCGGAAGAATCTCATGCAGAGAAGTGAGGAATGTGCAAACTCCACACAGACAGTTGCCCAAGCATGGATTCGAACCTGGGACCCTGGTGCTGTGAGGCAGCAGTGTTAGCTACTGAGCCACTGTGCCAGCAGAGAGGGGGCATTCATTGAAGTCTACAAAATGTTCAGGACAAGTTGTCCCTCTTCAGGTCTTGAAACAGTCTGTGACCATGTGCAGCTAGACTTGGACAACATTCAAGATCGCGCTGTTAAAGTCTGGGTAACATTTATGTAACAGAACTGTACATTTCCAAAGTAAAAGGAGGAGTTCATTCAGCAGCTCAATCTGGTTTCACAAGAAAGTGGTGAAGCCATTCATCCCATAAAAACTACTGGGCAAGAAGAAGGATAGACCATTCAGCCCCTCCTGCCTGTTGCACAGGAAGGTAGGAGTCTGCTCCCTCCCATATGTCACGTACATGGGATCAGAAAGAACCATTTCACACCCGGAGTCACTGACAAAGGAACAGGAAGAAGTTATTCAGCTTTTCAAGCCATTAACTCAGGAACAGGAAAGTGTCCGAGATGCTCCAACATCATAAACAAATGGAGCAGGGGCTGCACAGACAGACTGCTCCAAATTGATCCACATGGCTTAATTACTCATGGTACATATGTGTTACTTTAACATGGGTTTTCTGGCAGTCGGAATGAAGCCAACATTTTTTAGCCATTCTCCAAGTTATCTTCCATCTTTAAGAAGGCAGACCCATGGTCTCCGTGGAGGGCAGAAGCCGTTGGGGAATAACTAACTGTTTCAGAATGAAGGTACTGTGGCTGCTAACAGGATTATGTACAAAGTGACATTCAGTGTCGCACAGAAACTGTGCATTCAAGTGTTCAGAGTTCATTCAGAGCCTGTACCTCTCTGTCGATCGATATGGGGGCACTGCAGATGCATGTAAACTGTCGTGAATCAAACATTTAATGAAAAATATGAAATTTTCACTCTATTCAGCTGTTTGGGAAATAATGAGTTTCTGTCCATACCCATCAAGTTTCAACTTCTTCATCTCTCACAGCGCTACAGATTAAGCACATGGTTACTGTAATCTCTCCACATGGTAACATCACGCCAGTGTTTAGTCTGGTCAAACTACTTTGCACTCTCTAAGTGACAAAGATATCATAGATTATAAAGCAAACCAAACCTTTACACAATGCACCAAATACTCTCTCAACGAAACACGATCAGTGGGAAAGATATTCTAACTTTAATACTTCAATCATTTTGCCTGAAGAGCCACATATCATTTACTTCCTGCCCCTGTATGAATTCTGTCAGTGACTTATGACCAAGGACATCCAGGTCCTTTTCAACAAAAGCACTCGCCAACCTCTCTACCATTTAATAAATATAAATGTACATGATGATATTTGTTGTTCATACTGAATCATTTTTATACCTTATGAACAGCTATTGCCCAAACACGGCTCCTGCTGCCACCCATCGATCATTCAGTCCAGAGAAAAACACTATTCTTCTCGTATCTCCATTACCCAATTTTTAATCCATGTGGTATATATTCCACCCCTACCTACCCATGAACTCTAACATTCCCCATTCTCCTGTATTCAAACATGTCTTCCAAAATTACAAATACTCCACTCCCATTGGTTGTCAACTGTCGATGTCACAACGGACAATCTCCACTAACAGATTTATCAAAGATCATTTCCCTTTCCAAAATCTAGGCCGAATGTACCAAATCATATCATTATTCTCCAACTATGCAGTTGTTACGTTCCTTATAAAAGGTTCCAAAATTTTTTCTCACAGTTGACCTCAAACTATTTATTTTTCTGTTTTCCCTCTCCATCCTGTTTTAAATATTTAGGTTGAGAATAGCTGCTTTCCAGTCTGTAGGATACTTTCCAGAATCTCACTAGCTTTGAAGAATAATCAGTAATTCTTTCACTTGCTCTTTTCTCATCTCAATCACTCTGAGATGGAGCTCATCAGATGCAGCAACTTATGAAACTTCAACAGTTAGATTTTCAATGACATAATCTTCGTTAATTCTGATTTGCTGCAGTTTCCAATTTTTACCAGTCACTCTGTTCTGGAAATTGGATTCTGTACCTTCCCCTGTGGAGATGGAATCAATCCTTTCCTCTCAGTAGGCAGATTTTTTCTGTCAGCGTGTGAATACATTGGAGGACTGCACTTCAGAGATGGTAGATATATCACCCACTGCTGCCTGCATAGTTCCAGAATCAATCCAGTTTAATTCGTCATGAGTGTCAGCACAGTCCTGTCCCTGGTGTGAGGCTACAGGTTATACTGAAGGAGGGGATGCAGTTCAGTGACCACCTCAATTTTGAGACAAGCTGGTTTTACACTTTACACCTGAATGGACAAATGTTCCAGGAAATCCCAGAGAGAAAAATACAGTGCCTCGCGCCTCCCAGTTTACACAGCTTCCCTTTTTGTAGTCTCAGCTCCATTTGTTTATCATGGGCCAAGACACACTGTAAATGCAGTATTCAGAGTGGGGTCCCCAGACCCTCGGGGCTCCCTGAATGAACCCAGTAGCTGACATCACAATCCTGAGAACACCATCCACAGAAACTCCACTGACTTTCTAGATGACAGCAGCAAGTCAATTCCCCACACCCGTACTGCATCCATTCTGTGTTGAACATGCCGCGGTCTCCTCAATTTCTCTTCCTGGCTGAGAAAGCTCTTACATATCTACACAGTCGCACAGTAACAGTTCCTCTCTCCAAAGAAGCAGTTGACAATGGAACATTACGTTTCTCTACATCTCTACGACTATAAGAATTGCTGATGGAGTTGATCACCACACTCAGAGACGAGAGATAGAGGGAACATAACTCACGGTACAAAGGACATCCCATAATAAATATGATATTCAGGAATATGTGAAAAGGGGAAATGGTAGAACAACTTCCCATTCAGTTTTCCTTTCCGTCCATCATCAGCAATCTTTTTGCTGGCTTTTCCTTTCTCTGTCTCTTTCTCTCTCTCTCTCTCCCTCTCTCTCTCCCTCTCTCTCTCTCTCTTTCTCTGTCACTTTCTCTCTCTCTTGCTGGACATCATCCACTCAACACAAACCTCCCGCTCACTCTTCCTACCATCCCTGATATAATAATATTATTTCTCAATTGCATTCTGTTTTGATAGGTTCACTGAACTCAAAACCTTAGTTGTGTTTTTTTTTCGACAGACTGCCATACCTGCTGAGATTCTCCAACATTCTTTCAGATGGTGGAGAATTTTATTTCAGAATTTTATTTAGCATCCCCATTTCCTTGGTTATTTCACCTTTAATGTTGTTGTTTTGCGGGATGCCAGCATCACTGGCAAGACCAGCATTTGCTGTCCATTCTAACGGCCCTTGACCACGCGGCCATTTGTCAAGGCAATATGGAGGCAACCACATTGTTGTGGATCTGAGGTGACACTTAGTTCAGACAGGACACTCATGTTAGGTTTCTTTATCAAAGCTTATCAATAAAATAAGAAAAGAAATCCTGATGGTTTATGGTTGCCATGAGTGCAATTAGGCTTCATTCCAATTTTTGATATTGGAATTTAAATTTAATCATCGGCTGTGGTAGGATTTCAGACAATGCTTTTGGATTCATAACCTGTGCGTCTGAATTAAACTGTCAGTGACATTACTCGTTTGTTTAAGAGTCCCTGTTATGAAGTTACTGTAGAGACAAGAACAAGTTTGGGGTCAAACTATTTGTAATTGGAAGAGAGGTCAGAAGAGAACTGGAACCATACAATCTTTATTTAACGAAGGGGTAGATGATGGCGAAGTCAGCAACAGAACTCAGGTGGAGTTGGAGATTGGGGATATAATGTAGGTGGGTGTCGGTAGGTTTGATCACAGAGAGAATATGGAGACATAAAACAGTTCACGGTTGAAAGGAGACTCAAGGTTCCGAACAGTCTTATTCCTTCTCAGATGTTTATGATTATGTATTTTGGAAATGCATGAGAAGGAAGTGGCATTTGTGACTGAAAGTTTATGTAGTTGTTAAATATAATCAACCAGAATAGCAATAACATTCAGCATCATTTATAGAATTGACAGAGATAGACTTACCAGGAACACCAATAATAGCGAGGATGGGATAGTACCCAGCTTGAATTATCATCAGTACGGCTCGTATCCGCACCTCTAACCATGGCCAATCCTGAGATAGCCAGGAAAGACCCCAGGATAAAGCCCTGCCCATTGTTGTGACATTCAAGTCTAATGTTCTCAGATTCTGATCCATTGTTGGAACATTCTAATGTTCTCAGATTCTGATTTCTCTCTCTTTCTCTGTAGCTGCTGATCCGAATCTTGTTGAGGTTGACTTTGCGCCGAATACTATGGCATAACAAGTTGAAAGAAGTCCCTAATTATGGAAGAGGAAAATCCTCCAGTGACTCAGTTAGGTCCAGGAAGACTGATATTAATCACAGTCACTGAACAAACAGCTCCAGTTAACCCTATTTCACGGCAACTCTGATATATAATAATAATACTTCGTGTGGGTGGGATTTTGATATCGATGATTATTGGGTTAATTGCACATCTCCAGTTGTAAACATCGAGGTGAGGGAGAAACATAATTCTTTCTCTTCACAAGCTCGATGATTCTGCTGTGTTTTGGCAGTGTAAGAATTGCTGGGCTCCCGAGGCCGTCCGTTTCTGATCCCCAGGACTGCTGCATCTTTTTGTTTATTTATGTTTAACTTTGACTTCTGTCCAGCATTAAACGGCTTAGGTGGGTTTAGGCATTTTTGAGAGACATCTACAGAGCCATAGACGATGTATATACAGTCCATTCCTTATGTTCTTGCAGCCGCGGCCTGGTCCCGTGGAGTGATGGTCAAACTCTCACAGAACCAGGATTCTTAGTTTTACCTTTTGCTGGTTATTGCTGGGTCTCATCAGGGTTGGTAGGCAGTAAATCTCTGCCGGGTGCTACACATTGTCTCTGCGATTTCTCTCGGAACAGTCTTTTGATGTTCTTTCCTCCTGGATTGGCGAACTGCATGTCAGCTAATCTGTTTCCTGCATTTGTTTTTTGACATTTGTGTGTTTATTGGATGATACCATATTTGAGCAGTTACTGAATAGTAGTTAAATAAACTATTATTCTGCTAAGTGTTCCAACAGAATTAAGTTATTGCAAGTTCCTCTTCCTTTTGTTGTCTTTTATTGACAGTCTTCGAATAAATTGTGTTTGGCTTAATGTCGAATATTTTGGCAAAGTAAATTCTATCTCAAACACAGCACCTCACATTTACCAGCGGAATGGGCTGAGCTGGCGGATTGATAATCTTGTCAGGAAGTATATCGAAAACTCAATCCACCTCTCAGATCCAGCCCGGGCACGCATAAACCCAGATGAGGTACCTGCTCAGCGTGAAGCACTGCGTAGACCAGGCTACTGCACTGCTGAGCAATCCGTCCAGGATCAAACACTGTTTAGAGCTTATAAGTTCACTACTTATGTGTCCAACAGTGCAGTGATATATAAACTTGGACTAGATGATCTGTTGAGCACAGGGTGCTGTGAACAACACACAAAGGCATTGTTTTATACACACGGACTGGATATCTGTGCAGTGAATAGCAGTGAATTTATCTATTAATTTTTTAGCAGTTACCATCCCAGCATACGCAGCTGTGTACACCAATCGCTGCATTGCTGTGTAACATTGTGTTAGATCACTGCCCAGCGTGGGGAAACTTGCAGCTCATGCTGGAAGTGACAGGATGTGCAGCACCTCTTCAGTTACAGCTCCATATCTCCACTATAGCATGACACAGGAGTGATATGCCTGTGAAACTCACTGTCAGAGAGAGATGGCGGTGGAATCAGTTTAAATACCAACAAATGGGAGGAGGTTGGTTAAAAGAGAGGGGGAGATTGAAAGAGAATTTCAGAGAAGGATCTGATAGTAGGTTGAAAAATTGTGAAATGAAACCATTTCGATAGCATCTTGCAATATAAGCCACTGTTTCTAGGATTGATGAGGGAGCAGGTTATTGGTGTAAGTTAAGATGATTGAGAGTCTTGGATAAGCATTTGTCCTGCAGCGTTGTAAGTGGGAGTAGGATCAGCAGAATCTTCGACTCATTGGGCTGAGTCGAACAATAATTTGTCTCAGTGCCATTTTCATTGAATGTCATAGAAAGAATGTCTGCACGAGGCAGAGCTAGTTTCCTGGTGTTGTCTTATCGAACTCACTCATTAACTAACCACCGCACCCCATGTTGTCCCTGTCATTCAACGCCAGCCCGATTTTCCCACCCATCATGGTTGGAGGAGCTCACCATCGCCCAGATGCCCCTGGATATTCAATGATCCCTGGTTCTGCTGCCATCATTAAAAGGCCAATGGGCACACGGTGGAGTTTCTCAGTTTGGAGTTGCCCTGCATAGGTTTCCCGATGTTGTGGTTCTGTTCGCCAACATGGGAATTTGTGTTGCAGACGTTTCGTCCCCTGTCTAGTGACATTCTCAGTCCTTGGGAGCCTCCTGTGAAGCGCTTCTGTGATGTTTCCTCCGGCATGGCAGTTTACCCGAGCATGGCAGGTAATGGTAAATTACACCACAGCTTGTCGACAGGGGCACCGAGGTCCTGGAGAATAGTCTAGTACAGAGGGGCACCATTCTCTTCCCACAGCATGGTCTGAGCCCACCACCCAGCTCATTGCAGTATCTGCGGCCCGAAGAAAAGTCCAGCAATACAGGAAAAGCATCAATATCCTTCTCCACTTTGTCAGGATAAGGGTCACCGTATTCTCTCTACTCTCTCACACTCACGCTGTCACCACTGCAATGCAGCACGTTCTCTCTCTCTCTCTCTCTCTCTCTCTCACACACACACACACACACACACCTCTGCAATACTCCCACATGGTTATAAAATGTTCTTATGTGTGCAGTTTCTAGAATTCTCTGCGTGATGTCGTTTGTACAATGTTCCAGATAATTTTAAAAATAATTCAACTTCAGCAAAATGTTCATCCCCCAGTATGTAACGAATCAGAGGAAGGAGTAGAGTTTTACTTTTTTTAAAAAATCACTCAGGATGAAAATGTATCATGAGGCCATTAAGCCTCTCAAATATGCTCCACTATTCAGACAAAGGGAGCACCTAAACACTTGAACTCACTCTCTTCTTGAAGACAGGCGTCACTTTGGTGTTTCGCCAGTTTCACTGGACCACTCCTGCAATCCCGAGAGTTATAAAATATTTCACACAGTGCCACCAGTCACTCTGTAACCACTTCTATAAAAACAAGCTATGAATTGCTGATGAGCTGCTTACCCTTGGTCTTTTCTGTTTGAGAAAAGCCTTGTTTGCTTTGTTCGAGACAGTGCAAAACTTTCATCTGACTACAATTGTGTTTATAATATTGAAACTCTTCGTGCATTCCCCTGCGAGGAACGATGTAAAATACTGTTTTAAATTCTCTGCCTCTTCCTTGAAACCAGTTCTCCAGTCACATCCTCCAGTGAGTTGTCCCAAATATTCTTTCCTGCCTTCCTTCCAAGGGTCACACACACACATCATGAACGATTTTTATTCAATATGGGAAAAGTCCTGTGGCTAGTTTCTTTTCATATTTCTTGCCAGTTTTGAAATGTTTTTCTTTGTATTTTGGTTTATGCAATCTGCTTCTTGTTGCAAAAGTAAACTTCCCAAATGTGGCCAACGCTACAGCTCACCAATCTGAATTCTTTAGTTTGCGATTGATTAGTATCCTTCACAGCCTTTGTGCACCATGGCTGGTTCATCTTCACATCTTCATATCATCTTCTTTTTCACCAGAGCCAAACATTACCGAGAGTTATTAATCAGTACCTGCTTAAATGACCCCTACCCCCAACACACACACACAAACATCTGCTGACCCTCATCTGTGTGTATTTTCACACTCCAGATATATGACAAATCTGAATTTGAATTGCCTGGCTCTTTTCAATCATTCAGGGGAAACCTATGTATGTGGCTGAACACATGATCAGCTGAGGGTGACTCCACTCTCCCAGTTTCCCTGGCTCTGTCATTTCTGTTCGACAATGCTACATTTAATTGGGAAGATTCCTACATGACATCCTTTTCTCTCAAACAGAAATCCCCTCACTCTGATGGACTGAGCCTTCAGCTGTGACTGTCCCATCTCTCTCGTTTCTGCCCTCACTCCGTCTCCTCCTTCCCAGAACAATGATAGATCTCCCCTTGTCCTCACTTCCTACTGCACTAGAATCTGCATTCAGAGAATCATCCTCCCCCACTTCCACCACCTGCAGCAAGGCCACACCATCAAACACATCTTCCCCTTCCACCAACTGTCAGAAATTCACAGAGGCCACTCCTTCTGTGGCACGCTCCATTACCCCGAACACTTCCCCACACCCCCATGGCACCTTCCCATGTAAATGCAGAAGCTGCAGCATTTGCTTATTCATCTCTTCCCTCTTCACTGTCCAAGGCTCTAAACACACCTTCCAGGTGTAGCAACATTTCACTTGTCCACTTTCAATCCAATCTCCTGTCATTGCTGTTCACAATGCAGTCTCCTTTACATTAGTGAGCCAAATAGAAGCTGCTTTGAGGAACATCTTCACTCTGTCTGTTTGAATGATCCTGACCTTCTGATTGCTCCCCATTTCAATAATCTACGTTGCTCTCAAGATAATGAGAATTATTTGAGGAAGTAATGAATGGTTGGACCAAAGACAGTTACCTATTTGAACTTCCAGAAGGTCTCTGATATGGTACCGCACAGGAGGCTGCAGAGTAAGATAAGGACCAATGGTGTTAGAGGACAGGTACTAGTATGCATAAAAAGTGCGGTCTCTTACAGGATGCAGAGTGAGGATAAAATTGTCGCTCTCAGGATGGTAGCCGGTGACTAGCAGTGTTCCACAAGAGTCAGTGTTGGGACCACAACATTTCACTTTATAGGTTAATGATCTGAGTGGCGGTACAGAAGGCATTCTGGCTACGTTTGCAGTTGAAGCAAAGACAGGTGGAGAGGAATGTAATATTGAGGAGGCAGGGAGTCTGCAGAAAGATTTCGACAGTTTGGGAGAGTGGGAAAAGGAGTAGGAGATGGAATACAATGTGGGAGGGTATGAGGTCATAAACGTTGGTATGAAGAATACAGGCATGGACTATTTAATAAATGGGGAAAAAAATCAGAAATCTGAGTAACAAAGGGACTTGGGATTCCAAGCGCAGGATTCGCCTTAGATAAAATTGCAGGTTGAGTCAGCCGATAAGAAGGCCGATACAATGTTGTCATTCATCTTGAGAGGAGTAGGATATAGTGCTGGCGATTCTGAGGCTTTCTAACGCTCTGGTCAGACCACAGTTCCAGTATTTTGTGCCTCATACCTCAGGAAGGATGTATTAGACGTGGTGCGTATCAAGAGAAGGTTCACCAATGAAAAGTTTAACACATGAGGAACGTTGGAGAACTCTGGGTTTATACTCGATGGAGATTAGAAGGATGAGGGGTGATCCAATTGAAGCTTACAGAATACTGAATGACCTGGATACAGACAAAATTGGGAGGCCGTTTGCACTGGCAGGAGGACACAGTCTTAGAGCAAAGGGAAAACCCATTAGAAAGGGGATAAGATGAAACGTCTTTAGCCAGAAAGTGGTGAAATTGTGGAATTCCTTACCACAGAAGGCTATAGAAACCAGATAATTTGGCACCAACGATATAGCCAGGAAAGGGACTGAGGATCTGAAAAGTGACTACAGAGAGTTAGTTTGGAAGCTGAGGAGTAGGACGAGTAGAGTAGTGATCTCAGGTTTGCTACCAATGGCATGAGCTCGTGAGATGAGGAAGAGTCAGCGAATGCAGCTTTACACTTGGCTGCGAGGCTGGTGCAGGAGGGAGGGCTTCAGATACCGAGACCATTGGGATACATTCTGGGTAAGGTGGGACCTGTACATGAAGGATGGGTTGCACCTGAATTGGAGGGGCACAAATGACCTGTTTGGGAGGTTTGCTCATGTGATTCGTGCGGGTTTAAACTAGTTTGGCAGGGGGTAGGAATCAGACCACATGTCTGAGAGGGGGTTAGTTGCAGACGGGACAGTAACAGGGATTTATTGAATCTATCAGGAAGGTTTCTCACGCGATGAAACAAAGGGATCAGTTAAAGTGCGTCTGCTTTAATGCAAGGAATGTCCGAAATAAGAGTGACAAACTGAGAGCATGGATCAGGACTTGGGGCTGCGATGTCATGGCCATAACAGAGACGTGGGTTTCACAGGGGCAGGGATGGTTGCTTGATGCTCCAGGGTTTAGAACGTTTAAAAATATTTAGGGGCGGCGCGGTGGCACAGTGTTTAGCACTGCTGCTTCACAGCGCCAGAGATCTGCGTTCAATTCCCACCTCAGGGAACTGTCTGCGTGGAGTTTGCAAATTTTCCCCGTGGGTTTCCTCCGGGTGGTACGGTTTCCCTCGATAATCCAAAAAATGTGCATGATAGATGAATTGGCCATGTTAAATTCCCGTAGTGTTAAAAGGAGGGGTAAATGTAGGGGAATGGTTCTGGGTGGGTTGCTCTATGGAGTGTTGGTGTGGACTTGTTGGGCCGAAGGGCCTGTTTCCACACAATAAGTTATCTAAAAAAGGAACAGGGTGGATGGAAAACGAGGAGGGGGTAGTAGCATTGCTAATCAGAGAGTGCGTCACAGCTACAGAAATGAAGTTTGTTGAGGAAGGCTTGTCCACTGAGTCAGTACGGGTGGAAGTTAGGAACAGCAAGAGAACAGTCACCGCATTGGAGGTTTTCTACAGACCACCTCATAGCAGTAGAGAGATTGAAGATCTCATAGGCGGGCAGATTCTGGAAAAATGCAAAAGTAGCAGGGTTATTGCTATGGATGATTTCAACTTTTCCAATATCGACTGGAACCTCCTAAGTGCAGATGGTGTGGATGAATCCGTTTTTGTCAGATGTTTTCAAGAGGGATTCCTTGCTCAGTATGTAGACAGACCGACGAGGGGAGAGGCTATTTTGGATTTGGTCCTCGGCAACGAGCCAGGATAGGTGTCAGAACTCACGGTTGGAGAGCACTTTGGTGAAAGTGATCACAACTGCCTCACATGTGGCATAGTCTGGGAGAGTGAAAGGAGCAGTTTCCGAGGGAAGATATTTAAAAGGGCAAAGGCAATTATGATGCTGTCAGACAGGAGTTGGGAAGTACAGACTGAGAGCAATTGTTCCACAGAAAGGGCACAGCAGACATGTGGAGACTGTTTAAGGAGCAGTTGTTGCGAGTGATACACAAATTTGTTCCTCTGAGACAGGTAAGAATGGGTAAGATTAAGGAACCTTGGATGGCGAGAACAGAGGAACGTCTCGTAAAAAGGAAGCAGGCAGCTTAGGTAAAATGGAGGAAGCAAGAATCTAGCACAGCTTTAGAGGATTACAGGCTTGTAAGAAAGGAGCTCATAAATGGACTGAGGAGAGCCATGATGGGGCACAAAAATAGGCATGGAAAGAAGGATTAGGGAGAATCCAAATGCATTTTTCTCATACGTGAGGAATAAGAGAATTATCAGGGAGAATGTAGGGCCGATCAGGTATAGTGTAGGGAACTTATGCATGGAGTCTGAGCAGATAGGGGAAGCCCTAAATGAGTTTTTTGCTTCGATTTTCACCAAGCAAAGGAAACATGTTGTAAATGAAAACTTAGAGGAGCTGGGTCAGATCAGTCTTGATCAGATCAAGATTGATGAAGTTGATGTGCTAGAAATTTTGGAAAACATGAAGATTGATAAGTCCCCACGGCCAGACCAGATTTATGTTAGGCTGCAACGGGAAGCGAGAAAGGCGGTTGCTAAGACACTGGCGAGGATATTTGCCTCCTCACTCTCCATAGGAGTCGGAACAGAGGACTGGAAGGAGGCGAATGTTGTTCCTTATTTCAAGAAGGGTAATAGGGACATCCCTGGCAATTAGAGACCAGCCAGTCTTACGTCTGTGGTTCGCAACGTTTGGAAAAAGTTCCGAGGAATCGGATTTATGACTATTTGGCAAAGTGTTGTGTGATTAACGGCAGTCAGCATGGCTTTGTAAGGGGCAGGTCATGCCTAACAAATCTTATTGATTCCATTGAGGAGGTGTCAAGACAGGTCGACGACGGTCGAGCAGTAGATGTGGTGCATGTGAACTTCAGCAAGGTATTTGAGAGGGTTCCCCATTGATGGCTCATTCATAAAGTCAGGAAGTATTGGATACAGGGAGATTTGGGTATCTGGATTCAGAATTGGCTGGCTGGTGAAGGCAGACTGGTTGTAGATGGAAAGTATTCTGCTTGGAGGACAGTCTTGAGAGGGATCCCACAGGGTTTTGTTGTTGGGCCTCTGCTCTTTGTAGTTTTTATAAATGACTTGGATGAGGAGGTTATGGGTGGGTTAGTAACTTTGCTGATGACACAATGGTTGGAGGTGCCGTCGATAGTAAAGGGGGCTTCTGTAGGCTGCAGCGCAACATAGATAGGATGCAGAGCTGGGCTGAAAAATGGCAGATGGAGTTCAACCTGTATAAATGCGAAGACATGCATTTTGGAAGGTCAAATTCGAATCCTGAATATAATATTAAATACAGGATTCTTGCCAGTGTGGAGGAACAGAGGGACCTGGGTGCACAAATGCACAGATCCCTCAAAGTTGCCACCCAAGTGGATAGGGTGTCAAGAAAGTATATGGTGTTTTGGCTTTCATTAACAGGGGGATCAAGTTTAAAGGCCGCGAAGTTTTGCTGCAGCTCGACAATCCCTGGTGAGACCACACTTGGAATATTGTTTTCAGTTGTGGTCGCCCTACTATAGGAACGATACAGAGGCTTTGGAGAGGGTGCAAAGAAGGTTTACCAGGATGCTGCCTGGACTGGAGGGTTTGCTTTATGAAGAAAGGTTGAACGAGCTTGGACCTTTCTTTCTGGAGACAAGGAGGAGAGAGGAGAGCTGATCGAAGTGTACAAAATAATGAGAGGAATAGATAGAGTCAATACCCAGAGACTTTTTCCAAGGGCAGGATTGACTAGTACGAGAAGTCATAGTTTGAAGATATTAGGAGGAAGGTAAAAGGGAGACGTCAGAGGTAGGTTCTTTACGCAGAGAGTTATGAATGCATGGAATGCATTGCCAGCTCTGATGGTGGAAGCAGAGTCATTGGGGACATTTAAGCGACTGCTGGACATGCACGTGGATAGCAGTGAGTTGAGGGGTGCGTAGGTTACATTACTACATTTACATTATGATTAAATCTTGGGACGACATTTTGGCCCAAAGGGCCTGTTCTGTGCTGTACTGTTGTATGTTCAATGTTCTATTTAGTATATTTAAAACAGACTCAGATATGTTTTGATTGACAAGGGGATCAAAGATTACTGAGAGGAAGCAGGAAAATGGAGTTGAAAATCTATCATTCGTGATCGAATGGCGGAGCAGACTTGATGGTCCAAACGGCTTCATTTCTGCTCGTATAGAATTGTGGCCTTATAATATTTCGGTCCTGGATGGCACGGTGGCTCAGTGTTTTGCACTGCTGCCTCACAACATCAGGGAACTGGGTTTGATTTCCTCTGGGTGTTCTAGTTTCCTGCCACAGTTCAAAGTTGTGCAGGTTAGGTGAACTGGCCATGCTGATTTGCCGATTGTGTTCAGGGATGTTGATGCTAGGTGCAATAGTCAAAGGTCTATGTATAGTATTAGGGTAGAAACGGAGATTGGTTCGCATACTCTTTGGAGAGTCAGTATAAACCTGGTGGGCTGAAGGGCCTGTTTCCACACTTTAGCGATTCTAAGAAAATGCAGGCTGCTGCAATGATCCAATGAAGCACAACCCAAGCTTGAGTAACACCTCACTTTACACTTTGTTATGTTACAGTCTGTAAGAGTTCATATTCAATTCCATAAATTCACAGCCTGAACCCAGTATGGCTGTTCTCCATTTTCCGTACACACTCCCTCCTGAGCTCCCTAAGTTCGTGTCTTGTTTATGTTGCATTCAACAGAGAAAAACAACTTCTAATATTTACACATTAGTTTAAACCCATTATACATCTGTGTCTCTTTCACCACAATTTAAAGCCCATTTGTCTTTCACACTGGGCTTCCAAACATTCTTTCCCACCTCTTCCAAGATACAAAAACACTCACTTTCCAATCCTTTACACTTCTGAAGAAGATTTTCACTGGACTAGAATCATTAATATTGTTTCTCTATCTCTGCAGATGTTGCCAGACCCACTGAATTCCTTAACAAATGAAAAGTTACAGAATACGTTTTCAATATAGCTTACTGGATGCTTTGAGGAAGTCACAGAACCCGAAAGATTAACTCTGCTTTCACTGCACAGATGCTGTCAGACTTGTCAGTGTCTTCAGCAATTTCTGTTTTTGAATAAGTTCCAAACATGTGTGTCAAAGCTGCTCACAAGCCCTGACCAACATGGAGCGCCATACACCGGGAAGTGAATTATAACGCAAGGTATACAAATTCATTTGTTCTGAAACTACATAAGGCTGTCATCACCGACAAATACAGAACTCTTAAACATGGTCATGGAGAGAAACAGAGTGAGACACATTCGCTTTAAACAGAAGATGGCATTACTGGAGGGGAAAATATTCAGGTGAAAATGTTAAATGCCTTTGAGGAATGCGACAAATTGGAGGCATGGCATCATGAAGATACCGTAACAGGATGAGAATTTTTTTAAAAATGGAAGCATTCCCACATCAGAAACTGGGATAAGGCACTGTGTACAGGGGAGAAGGGTGATCGGGTCCCCGTGCGAATTGTGGACAGGCAGCAGAATTGTATTGCAGATATTGTAGCTCAAACTGGGATTTCATTTGATGCTGCAAATCATAGCAGCTCTAGCAGAAGCAGCAGCAGTAGAATTATATTCAACCACAATATAATCTCTCAGTCTACCATGACCATGAAGTCGATCTCCGGTTCAGTGATGAGTGTGGGTGAACATGCCACGGTCAGAACCATGTGTACCTAAACCTGATGATAACCCATTCAAGTTACCTCACTTACTGCTTACATTAATAAATAGCAGAGCTAACATCTGATAGAGAGGGCGTCATGACCCCAAGACTGTGACCATTTCTTTTAAAACCAGCTATGAATTACTGCTGGCCTGTCTACTCTTATTCCTATCTATCAGAAAAATCCTTGTTCCTTTTGTTAGAGACTGTTCAAGAACTTCCCTCCTATTACCATTTTGTTTACATCATTGAAATACTTACTGTACCTTCCCCTGTGAGGAAAGATGTAAACTATGGGTGTAAATGTCACCAATTCTTCAGTTACACCCTCCAATTATCCTCAGTATACTTTCCTGCTTTAATTTCTACCTAAGGTCACACACGCATCTTAAACTTTTTTATATGCTCGGAAAAGCTCATGCTGCTTGTTTTTGTATTTCTTGACAATTTACTACATCATGTCTTTTCTCCGCTTTTCCTCCCTCTCTAGATTCATACAGTCATATAGCGCACAAACAGGCCATTTGGTCCAACTTGTCCATGCTGAGCAGGTTTTCCAAACTAAACCAGCCCCATCTGATTGCATTTCCTCCATATGCCTCTAAACTGTTTCCATTCATATGTTTGTCCTAATGAGTTTTAAATGTTGTAGCTGGACTTGCATCTCCCACTCTTCCTCCGACAGCTCATTCTATATACACACATCACCCTCTTTTTGAAAACATTGATCCTTCGTCCATTTAAAATATTCCCTCTTTCACCTTAAAGCTATGCCTTCTATGGTTGAACTCCCCCATCCCGTGGAAAAGACTTTGACTGGTCACTCTATTGATACCTCTCATGATTTTATAATCTTCTGCAAAGTCATCCTTCAACCTCCTGCACATTATCTGACACTAATTTCACGAATGAGCACTTAAAGATAAGCACTGCAAATTTGAAACAGTATTCCAATGACAGCTAAATAACACTCAGCCCAAGCTTCCTACTGTGATTTATTTTTCTCCATGTTATAATACTAAGGCAGCAGGAAACTGTTACGAGTACCAGTAAGAGGTCAAACACTTGAATTGCTTTGTCCAAATCGTGTGATGATCTCTACAGTGAAAGCGCATCACTGGCCTGAACCATATAAGAAGGGGAATTCTTGTATCACACGGTCAGCGTCGACCTTTCGCAGAGTGAGATGAAGGCTGGGTATACTTTTTGAAATTTGGATCACGTGTGAATTCAGTGCAAAGAGGGAGAGGTGTTTTCAATAAGGTTTACGCCAAGAAGGAAACTTTCCGGAGTGAGATGTGAGTGGGAGGTGTAAAACAGCTTGAATGAAGAAGCCGAGCCACACTGAGACCAGAGCAAAGTGGTAGCACAAAACGCAGCTTGTTGCTACAGCAGAGTAGGTATACCTGATCAAAGAGTTTCAGGTGAAGTGGGGAGGGACCATAATGTGAGAAAAGTTACTCTATAATTTGAGAGGAAGGACCTGGAATCAGGAAGGGGAGACGAGCAGGGAAGAGGATGGAGCAGCAATGGCAGTGTTTTCTAGGGTAAATCAGGAAGCACAGCTGAAATTCATGCCTCACATCAACTTATGGTCCCTGAAATAACCATCCTAAATCTGGCCATCAATAGTATCCTTGAGACCTTTTGTCAACCATGTGTGGTTCACCTGCTTACCGAGTTCTTCTTTCGAACAGAAGCAATAATTACTGAGCGGTTTGGGATATCTCTTTGAATGTCTGTTCAAGTATACTCACTGACTTTCCTCTGGGTCTATTTTCACATTCCGCTTCAGACCAGATGTGAGGCAGAAATCATCAAATTAGATACCTGGTTCTTTTCAATCATTCAGAGGGAGCTTCTGCATGTGGCTGAACACATTATCAGCGGAGGCTGACTCCATTCTCCAAGTTTCTCAACCTCTGTTATTTCTGTTTGATGATGCCACATTCCTGTGAGTTGCATCTAACATGAATTCATTTTCCTTCAAACCAGAAATCCCTGAACTCTGGTGGACAGGGCCTTCAGCTGTCACTGCCCATCTCCCAGGGTGTTGCCCTCAATCCATCCCCTCCATCCAGAACAATGATTGATTCCTCCTTGTCCATACTTCTTTCTGAACTAGAATCCACATTCACATAATCACCTTACGCCATTTCCACCATCTCCAACAGGACAGCACCATCAAACACATCTTCCCTCCCGCCCACTGTCAGTAATTCGCAGGGACCATTCCCTCTCTGTCCCCTCCATCACGCCGAACACTTCCCCACTCCCCCATGACATCTTCCCATGCAATTGGAGAAGCTGCAACACTTGCTCATTCACCTCTTCCCTCCTCACTGTCCAAGGCCCCAAACATAGCTTCCAGGTGAAGCAGCATTTAACTTGTAACCTTTCAATCTGGTCTCCTATCATTGCTGCTCACAATGCAGTCTCTCTATATTGGCGAGACCAAACATGAGATTGCTTTGAGGAACACTCCCACTCTGTCTGAAGAAATCACTCTGACCTTCTCTTTGCTTTCCATATCAATAACCAACCTTGTACTCATGCTAACTTTTTGGCCCTGGGCTGCGGCAATGTTCCAAGGAAGGACAACCCAGTGTACAATTTCACAACTTCAAAGTCTGAGTCCATTATATTCCGCAGTTTCCGTACATTCTCCCTCCTGGCCTCCCTTTGACCTTGTGTGGTTGTATCTTCTTTATCCTTCACTCAATCGAGAGAACCACTTTTTCCCATTCACATTTTAATTATTAGGTTACTTCACATGATCTTCTCGTTCACCACTACTAAAAGTATGTTTGTCTTTTGCCACACCCTCTTTTACCCGTCAACCCACTCCCCATATCTGTCAAGGAATTATAAAGCTCATTTTCCAATCCTTTTCAGTTCTGAAGAAGTGTCATACTGGACTTGAAACGCTAACTCTGTTTCTCTGTCTCTGCAGATGATACCAGACCTGTTGAGTTTCTCTAGAAATGAATAGGCTCAGAACAAATTTTCAATTAAACAAATAATTATGGTACTGGAAATAAAAATGCAAAAATAGCTGGGGAAATTGGGAGCTTTTTAGAAGGTTCACTGATCCTGAAAGATTAACTCTGCTTTCACTGCACGAGATGCTGCCAGATCTGCTGAGTTTCATCAGCAATTTCTGTTTTTGAACAAGTTCCACAGATGTATGTTAAAGCTGCTTAAATGCCTTGCCTAACACGGAACGCAGTGTGAAGGTGCACAATATAATGCAAGGTGCACAAATTCCTTGATCTGAAACTGTATAAGACTGTCATCTCTGACACTGCAGAGCTCTTATCATGCTCAGGAAGAGAAACAGAGGGGAACACATTCACAGCAAACACAGAAGATGGCATTGGGGGAATGGAAAAGATTCAGATGCAAACGTTAAGGGGCTTGAGTAAAGTAACAAATTGGAGGCCTGACACCAGGGAGAGCAAAATGAGAATAGGAAAATGGAAGAGTTACCATATCAGAAACCAGTTTAAGACACTGAGTAAATAGCTGATGGATGAGTGGGTCTTGGTGTGAACTGGGGGATAGTCAGTAGAATTGAATTGAACATATTGGAGCTCAAAGTGCACATTCATGTGGTGCGGTAGAATCACAGCAGCAGCAGAATTGTATTCAACTACAATCTGTAACATTTTCCCCAGGATAATCCCTCAGCCTACCATTAACATCATGCTGATCTATGGTTCAGCGATGAGTGCGGGTGAACATGATAGGGTCGGAACCATGTGTACCTAAACCTGATGACAACCCATTAAAGCGACCGCACTTGACTGGTTATATTCGAAATAGCAGGACTAACATCTGATACAGAGGGCGAAATGATCCCAAGACTAACAGATCAGATCGAAGTTCTGCAGTGCTGTCACATCCAGACATAAATGTCGATGGACTATTAAACAACTCACTGGGGGAGAGGACTCTATAAATATCACCATCCTATATCACGGGACAGACCTGTACATCAGTGTAAAAGACATGGTTGTATTGCCTGCACCTTCCTCAGCCAGAAGTGTTGAGTTGATGATCCACCTCACCCTCATCATGTTGCCCGCAGAATCACAGATGCCAGTCTTTAATCGATCTGATTCACTGCACGTGACATGAAGAAACAGCTGAACACAGTAGATACGACAAAGGCAATGGGCCCTGACACCATTCCTGCAATAAGACTGAAGACTTGTGCTGCACAACAAGCCGTGTCCCTGGGGAAGCTGTTTTATTCCAGATCCAACTCTGACATCTCCCTGGAAATGTGGAAAATAACTCAGCTATGTCCAATCCCATAACAAGGGAATAACTACAGTCTGACCATTTACCACGCCCTGAGTCCTGTCACGATAGTCACATTGGTGGAAGTTCTTTTTGACAGAGCTGTCAAGCAGCACAGAAGTAACCAGCTCAGTGTGGTTTCAGATAGGTCCCCATGTGGAGATGGTGTTGTTGTGGAAAATTCACTGGATTACTAATCCAGTCCAGACTAATGCTCTGGCAGCTGGTTGACGTTATAATTAATAAAATATCGAGATGTAAAACCTGAAGTCAGTAACAGTGACCTTGAAGCCAATATCGATTGTAAACACTAATTTCCTTCCCCAATGTACTTTCAGGAAGTGAATCTCGCGTGCTTTCCTGGTCTGGCTTAAAAGTGACTCCAGACACACAGACATGTGATAGACTCTTCAATGGTCTCGGAAACGGCCAACCAAGACACTCTATTCTATCAAAATGTTCCGGGTCTTAAAGGATAAAACTGTACAGATCACCCGGCACCAGCCTCAGTATTGGAACGGAAAATACTACTGTGTTGACCCTGCAGAGATTTCCTTCCTAACATCTGAGAGCAGGTGACAGGATTTACAGAGCTTTCCCACAGACTGCACAGAAACATCGGGAGTGGAGTAGGTCATACAACACACTGAGCATCCTCCAATCTAGTTCATGGTGAAAATCTCTCAATTCAGTTTTCCCCACAGTGTTCATAGCCTTTAGTATGCTTAAACATCGGAACATATAAAATCGGAACTATTGTAATCGCTTTGGTCTATCAATTTTGATCCTCTATTCAATATACAGGCAGTTATCCAAAAAAAGTGTGTTTATTAAACGGAATTTCGCTGCAACACAATTCGTGAATTGTGCCCCTTTCTTTATAAAGCGAGCTCCCGTTCACTGTTATGGGAGTCCGTCTCTGGCACCAGCTGAAAAGCAAATCCCAGCCTCAGGATCCCTCTGTCTGCCAAATGGACCCTCAGTGTATTCGGCTAAAGCAGGAATGTAATCCGCTCTGCAAGCCTTGAAACTGAGCCTGAATGTGTGATTTGTAGTCTACACTTAGAAGGAAATTAATTTCAAACCGGGAGGGGAATATCTTGGAGAGAACCGGAATTCTGCATCGGCATCATGTGGTCAGTCAGCCCGCGCGCTTTCTGAAGAAGATCTTGGTGAGAGGTGCAGGGCTGTAGTCAGTGACTGTAGTGTTAAAGTGTGACATTTACTGCACTAATTCATTACAATATACGGTTTAAAGATTTATGCAGCCTTGGTTTGGATGGAATGGATGAGGGTTGCTGAGGGATAGACTATAAATCTTTTAATCTTTTTAATCTGTCTTCCCTGTATGTTGGAGTATTGTCAGAACACTGCACTGTTGTATATGTTTCACCCTGTTTCTAAAAGAGGGCAGGAATAAAATAATGACAGGTTACATAAAATGTTTGCTGGAGAAGTTTCTAGATACCTTTTGTCGAATGCTGCTCCAAGTTTGAAACTCCCTGTTATCAAGACCTTTCTTAACCTTGTGACATCATTCAGAGCATTCAAACTGCTGCTCAGGAACAGGGAGAAACAGGAGGTAGTGACTCAACTGCTCGATGCTGGGACATAGGAGCAGGAGGCAGTCACTCAACTGCTCGAGACTGGGATACAGAGAAATCTGGAGGCTAGTGAGGCCCCAGATTTCTGTTTCACAGGAACTGGAGGAGGTGACTCACTACCCACCCGTCTGGGGCACTGGGAGAAAAGGGAAATCGGCTTGTTACTAACAGAAATATCTGAATAAGTTGCGTGAGCAAGCCATTCAATCCTTCTCCAACATTCATCAAAACCATGACTGATCTGATTGTAATTCCCTCATTCCATTTTACAGAGATTCCCCTCTCTGCAGCCTCTGCTCCATTTGTTGGTCATGTTGCAGATCCATATACTGTAACTGCGGTCACCATGTTTCATCCAGAGTTGGGTCACCAAAGCCTCTGGTCTTCCTGAATTTCCACAGCAGTTTAAAACATAGCCTCCAGGAAACCATCCCCAACATTTCCACGAATATACAAAAACTAGAGTTAAGATAAATGTCAGTGAAATGCAAAGTGAGAAGCCTGGTCTGAATCCCTAACAGTTGTGGGGATTCCTCATGTTACTGAGTACATAGCAGCAGAGAGTTATTAACACAGGCGTTCAACGGATAAGCACAGAGCAAGTTACAAAGATGTGCCTCAAAACTGCTAAAACCTCACTCTCCAACATGGAGCACAGGGCAGGACACTGGGACACACACAGAGACAACACATGCTGACAGTCCCAGACGGACACACAGACACATTAGCATCTTTAGGATATAACTAGTTAAGTTATGCTTAATGATGGGATCAAGGCTTGTTGTGAGAAGGCAGGAGAATTGGCTTGAAAAGCATGTCAGCCATGATCAGTAGCTCAGTAGACTGGATGGGCCAAATGGCCTTTTATTCTGCTCTAATTATTTACGGTCTACGGTACATGCATTTGTCTGTGTTTGTGTGCATACTTGTGTGTGTGTGTCGTGTTTTTGTGTCTGTGTTTTTGTGTGTTTGATTGTGTCTGTGTGTATATGTCTGTATGTGTGTTTGGGTGTGTCTGAGTGTGCTTGGCTGTGTATGTATCTGTGTGTGTGTATGTTTGTGCTTCTCAGTATTTTCAGAAATGGAAATATCATTGTAAATTTTTTTTAAAATTTCAATTCTGTGTGACATTCACCTTTCCATCATAGTCTGAGGAACTTAAATTTCATCATGAATTTGTTATTTCAACAAATGAAGGAAATCAACCTGACCTCTTCCGAGGATGACCCTGACACAATGTGAGACCTATAACATTGGCCATATCATCAACCTGCTTACACCAAAAATTTGCTGTGACCAATGGAAGAGTGACAGTAGAAAATAAAACAGTTACTCAACAACCCAAGGAACTCTGGACCAGTGAGCCTGACATCAGTGGTGGGTGAGTTGTTGGAGGGGACTCTGAGGGATAGCCAATTGCATGCATTTTCAAAGGCAAGAATTGATTGGGGATAATCACCATGGCTTTTTGCATGAGAAATCACGTTGTACGAATTTGATGAGTTTGTTAAAAAGGTGACAAAGCAGATTGATGAAGGCAGTATTGTAGATGTTTTCCATACAGATTGGAACAAGTTGTTTGACTAGATTCTGCGTATTAGGCAAGTAAGTAAGGTTATGTCACATGGGAACCAGCGCACCCAAGCCAAATGAATACAAAATGAGATTGAAGGGAGGAGACAGAGGTTGGTAGAGGACTGCTTTTCAGACTGGAGACCTGCTTTAAGGTACGAGGGGAAATATTTTAGAGTTAAGTTAGACGCAATGTTTTCATACAGAGGGAGGTATCCATATGGAATTATCTCCCAGAGGAAGTGATGCAGTCTGGCATCTTGATGGGTATTTGAATAAGGAGGTTTAGAGGAATATGAGCCAAATACTCTCAAATCAGACTCGATCATAATGGGATCTCTGGTTAGCACTTACACATTTGCATGCTTTATGACTCTATAAGAGAGATGATCTGAAATTCCAAACAGGCATTTCAAGTGGGAATTCTCATCCCCACAAGTTTGAGATGTCTCTTTGTTTATATTTATTCAACACTGAGGTAGTTAAATATTGGACAGAGAAGTGATTCTTGGATAATAACACACAGACAGGAAAGTGGAGCTGAGACCACAACCTGATCAGCCACAAACTTAGTCCCTGGTAGAGAAGGCTGAAATTGTCCAATGACCCACTCCTGCTCCTCAGTCCCATGTTTCTGTGTTCCATTCAGCCCATCAAACCTGCTAGACCGGAGCAATTAGAGGCTATTTACTCCTTTCACAGAAACAGAGGCGACCATTCAGCCCCTCAAAACTGTCAAACCCAGTTTGGACTGGTTTGGAAAGTGTAATAGGAAATCCCAGGCAGTGGTAGGAAAGAGGGTCCTCGTCACTCTTAACTGAGCTTCCCCATTCTGCAACCTGTGATTCGTTTGTTGGTCAAGTTGTAGACCCAGTTTCACTGTGAATACAGCTCCCATTCCTCACCCAGCGATTGTCCAGACAATCTGGTAATATTCAACAACAGAGCTTCCAGAAAAATAACAGCCTCTACTTTCCAATAATAGAATGTGAGAAGGCCACAAACAGGGATATGTCATTCATCCACATGCCACCCACCCCCGTCCACCCCCACCCCCCACCCACAAGCAGGTCTTCTCCCACAATAAGATCATAATATCTAATATCCTCTTTCGTGTCCAATTCATGTCAGAGCCCTCAACTCTGACTGGTCAAAAAGCACTCCCTGCCCCACACTGTGCCCTATTGATATGAGCAAAAGACGTGAACACAAGGGCTCAGGGAAGAGTGACCGGCCCTGACATCAAGGCATCATTTAACTAAGGACGGTCTCAAGGAGCCTGAGCAGGATCGCACTTAATGGGAATGAGTTGGACACTTCCCTGGTTAGAATGATTTAAAACATAACGCACAATGATTCTGGTTTGTGGACAAAAATCCATACAGTCCTGGACATGTCTGCAAAAAGATCCTCAAGGTAGCTTCCTCAGCACAAACATCTTAGCTGCTTCATAAATGTTTTGCCCACACCATAAGATTAGAATTGGGGGTGTTCACAGAAGATCACACAATATTCAGGAAAAATGTCCCCCTTCAGATCCTGAACTAGTCTGTGTCCATGTGCTGCAAGACCTGGACAACATTCAGGCTTGTGCTGTTGGAAGTATTGGTAACATTCTTTCAAAGGTGCTGCTGGACACTGCTCATTTCCACAGTTAAAAGGAGGAGATTATTCAGCACCTCACGCTAGCTTCACAGGAATATGAGGAAGTCATTCAGCTCAATGAAATTATTGGAGAAGTGTAGAGATAGCCCATTTAGTGCCTCCAACCAATTATAAGGAAGAGAAGGAGTTATGTGTAATGGACGACAGCAGAGTTCCTCAAAAATATTTGAAGGCGTTGGCCTAGACTCTATTAATAATTAAATGTTCTGATACATGTACTTGGCAAAAAGGAAAGATCAGGCACAGATTCTCAGATGTAGTTCTCCAATCGAGGAGGGAAAACAAATAAAGTGAAAATTTAGAGAGAGTTGCAGCCAGGAGACTTTCACTGAAGCTTCCAACTCTGTGGAGACCCCAATACTTTTTGATGTTACTGAGAAACCAAAACACTTGCTGTAATGTGGCTGCCAGAACAGCACACAGTAATCTATCTATGGCCTAACCAATGACATGTTTAACTCATATTATATCGCCTCGATGAACAAACACTATGCCGACATCTCCAGTTTGATTTCTTAACTGGCTATTACACTGTCCAGTCACATTCAGGGATATGTGGAGAAACACCTCTGACATACCTAGTGTTCTGCTATTCAGTTAATTCCCGCCAACTGGTTACTTCTTACAAAGTGCATCACCTCATATTTATCAGGTTTCCATTCCATCTGCCATTGATCTGACCATGTGACCATTCTATCTGTATCTTCCTGTAACATAAGGCCTTCTTACTCACTGCCAACCACCTGACCAATCTTTGTGTCAAACACAAAATTACTTATTATGTTCAGCCCCCATCCCCCTCCCACCCCTTCCACATTCACATTTACATCATTTATGAATGCTACAAATAATTTGATACACTGCACTGCTCGCTGTGGTACATCACGAGACATTGGTCTACCTCTACCAACTTTCCAGTAACTTGGGACCACATAGCTGTTCTCCAATTCTCTAGCACCTCCCTTGTGTGGTCAGATTCGACTAAAACATTTAGGCCAGAACATTTCCTCTCTTGTCTCCAACAGCATCCTGCGATAAAACTCATCTGGACTGTACATTATCTAAAACCAACAATCCCAACTTGTATCTTATATTAATTTGTTCTAGAGCTTCCCAGTCCATCTTCTTGAATTGTGTACCTGCATCTTCCTTATCCCAACTAAAACAGATGTGAAGCTCTAGCGTTACAGTCTATCAATGATCCCCAGTTTCACATACTGATTACCCCCTTGGTTTCGAAATGGATCCGAATTTTTCCCTGGTTATTCAGCAATGGAGGAGATCTGAACCATGCTGGAATTGATCTCAGCCAAACTGCAGAAGTATGACCAGGAGATCCAGTGTCTCGGCCCACATGTCGTGGAGGTGGAAGAGTGGACTGCGGCTTTGGAAACCATGGCGGAATCCTCAGCTGTTCGGGTCCAAGCCCTAGAATGGTAGGTAGAGACCTTAGTAGAGCAGGTCAAGGACCTCGAAAATTGGAGCCGTCAGAAGAACATCAGCTTGGTCAGACTGCCGGAACGGGAACAAGAAAGCCAGCTCGTCAGCTTCTTGGAACAATGGCTCACACAATTTTTGAAACTGGAAGTCAGGGCAGACTGGGTGTGGGTCGAGCAGGCCCACAGGGTCGCAGTGTGCAGGCCCGGATCGGACCAGTATCCCTGTCCGGTCTTTGTGCAACTCCAGCACGATCGAGAAAAACAGGTGTTGGAAGATTCTTGGGTCGTACAATTAAGGGGAAACTTTAACTGACGTGTGGAGCCGGAGGTGGATAGGATGTCAAGGGGTATCGGATGTATTTACCCGCCACCCAGGCAGCTGGTGGACCTGAACAGGTAGCTGGGTTGGTGAATGTGTGAGATGTCTTCACCCTGATGATAGGGACTTCACCTTTTTTTCTAACCCACATAAATGATTTACTAGGATTGGGATGTTTTTTGCCCATTGGTCTTTTTATATTAGATGCTGTCCTTTAGAATTGGGAACGATTTCTGATCATGTGGCAGTGTACATGGAGGTCAAGGATAGTGGCGATGGGACAGGCTCACCGCACTGGCACGTGGATCCTTTCTTCCTGAAGGATCGCAAATTCACTGAGTATTTTTCGGGGGAATTTAGTTTTTTTTTGGAACATGAACTTGTGCACGACCAGTAATCCGACGGTGCTCTGGGAGACTGCCAAAGCCTATACAAGGGGTTTGATTATTTCTTACTCAGTGACTCAGAAGCGGCAGAAGGGAGAACAGCAGCATATGCTTGAGGCTCGGCTGAATAGAGCTGATACACCATATTTTTTCAGACCGTCTATAACTGAATTGCAGCAGATTGCAGCCCTCCGGACTGCTCTGAATGCTGCACTCGCACAGACAACAAAGAGAGAGATTTCCTTTGTGAAACAGAAGGTCTTCGAGCATGGTGAGAACCAGAGCTGATAATGTGTTGCTGGAAAAGCACAGCAGGTCAGGCAGCATCCAAGGAGCAGGCGAATCGACGTTTCGGGCATGAGCCCTTCTTCAGGAACCTGAAACGTCGATTCTCTGGCGCATGCCCAAAACGTCAATACTCCTGCTCCTTGTATGCTACCTGACCTGCTGCGCTTTTCCAGCAACACATTATCAGCTCTGATCTACAGGATCTGCAATCCTCACTTTCTCCATGGTGATAACTAAGTAGATATTAGGCGTACTAGGCCGGAAAGAAGATTGCTGCTATTATCACCCGCGATCCCAAAAAGATTAATGCAGCGTTCAGGATGTTCTACTCTGGGTTGTTCCAGTCAGCGGGCTGGGAGGACTGATTGGCGACGACGGAGACATTTATTAAGACCTTCGACCTCCAAGGTGTACGTTCAGAGCAGGCGTCTCTTTAGAATGCCCCTCTAATAATCAGAGAGATACAGGAGAAATTGAGGCAGCTCCAGAGTGGTAAAGCCCCTGGCCCAGATGGATTTTCGGAGTGAGTTTTAGAAGGAGTTCATTGACGTGCTGACTGGGCCAGTGTTGGATATGTACAATTATTGTACAGTCAGGACTGCCTCCCATCCTCTCTGACAGAAGGAAATATTCATCTTATTCTCAAGAGAGGGAACATCCCAGAGGATTGCACTTTGTATGTGCCTATTACATTATTAAACGTGGACTTTAAAATTTTGTCGAAAATGCTGGCTTTGTAGGTCCATTGTGAAGGAGGACCATTTTTATTAGGGGCCGTAGGTCCTCTGATATTATTAGAAGATTGCTAAATATGGTTCCAGTCTGCCAGCAATGTTCGATTCCAGGCTCAGTATTCTCCCTGGATGCAGAGAAAGCACTTGACCGGATGGAGTGGATGTGCACCTTTTATGTCACTGAATGGTTTTGTCTTGGAGGGGTCTTCGCCAGGTGGGTGGCAATGTTATATAGTGACCTGAAAGCAGCGGATTTCACTAATGGTATAAGGTCTGACAATTTTAGTATTGACAGTGGCAGCCAACAAAGTTGCCCTCCTTCACCGTTACCCTTTACATTAATGATTGAGCCGTTGGCATCCGGAGCGACGCCAATATCACTGGCAAGGAGGTAGGACCAGGAAGGCATAAAATCACCCTTTAGGCAGATGGCGTTCCTCTCTTTCTAACTAACCCAATGATATTTGTGTCTTGTTTAATACGAATGTTTAATGTATTTGGATCTTTCTCAGGGTATAAAATTAATTTTATGAAATCGGAGTCCATCCTTGTTGGGGGTCTTATTAGAGTACCCGATCTTGGCGTGGAATCTGATTCCCTTCCAGATGGTCACAAGGATGTTTAAGTATTTTTATCATCCAAGCCTTCGATCAATTATATAAAGCTAACTTCGTGCAGTTGCTAGTGAAGATAAGACAGAATCTTTCAATATCCTGTTTGGGTAAGTTCTAGTTAAAATGAATGTCCTTCCTTGTTTATGATTCCCCATGCCAGTTCTCCCTTTGACGCTGCCCCGGCAGGCGCTAAGGAGGCTTAACAGTTGGCTTTGATCTTTCATCCTGCGTCACAGATGGCCTCCTATTTAGCTGGACAAATTGCAGCTTCCACAGTGAATGGGGGCGTGTAGATTTTCCAGACTTTAAGAAATCAAGTTCCTTGCTTTCCGATGTGGCTGATTGGGCTTGTCAGGACCCATGGTCAATTTGGCTGGACATCGAGGCCTTCCAGGCAAATTGCCCCCTCATTAATCTGTTGTTTATGGACAAGATGAGCACTGTTATGGAGAGTTGCAGAAACCGATTGTCCTTAACACAGTGAAAGCATGGAGAATGATGGGACAAGTTGAGGGCACTTTACAAAACTAAAACTTCGGCTTTCACTCCCATTGTAGGATTGGTAGGATTGCAGCCGGGATTGATGGATTCTGGCTTTAGGATCTGGGAGTCCAGACGAGTTTCCTGTTTTGGAGAATTTTTTTGACAGGGAAGTCATGATGAATTTTGAGCAACTGAGCCAGGAATATGAGGTATCTGCGAAGGACCTCTTTTGTTACTTTTAGCTTCAGGACTTTATACAGAAAAAAAGACTATATTAATGGTTCGTCTCTGTACGTCAGATATGGAGACGAGAGTGCTTCAGAGTATGGGCACTCTCTCGTTCAGCACCTTCTATCATTTATTAGGAGGTTGTGTCTTGAAGGACATTGAGCCTGTTACACTAGAACAGGAAGAGGCTATTCAGCCCCTGGAGCCTGATATACCGTTGCGGAGGAGGCCAGTCAGCTCCTCGAGTCGATAACACTGGGCCCAGAGTAGGCCATACAGCACCAATACCCTTTTATGCAGCAATAGGATCAGTCTATTCAGACTCCTCAAGTCTGTAACATAGGAACTGGAAGAGGTCACACAGGGACTGGAGATTGGTGCACTGGGATACCAGGAGGATATTCAGTCCCATCGAGCCTGTTGCATGGGAATTGGAGGATGTAAACTATAAGATTTCTTATGGGAAATGAGGAAGAATTTTACCTCACGTGTCTGGTGTATGGGAACAGAAGAAGGCCAATCATGCCCTCAGTCCTCGATCAGGGATTCAGGAGAGACCGTTCAGTATCTCCAGCCTGTGATGGAGGAATATGGGAAGGTTCTTTTTCAGCCTCTCAAGCTGTTACACAGCAACAGGAAAATTGCATAAGACCTAATGACACTTACATATAAACAGGAAGAGGACAGGCGGTGATGGTGATGTGGAACAGCAGAAAGACATCAGCACACCGATTTTGTGTACAAGGAAGAGAATGAGTCCATTCAGCGACTCAGACCTCTTACAGAGCAATCAGAGCAGGTCATTTCACGTCATGTGCCAATTATACAGGATTAGAGTGAACAAAGAGATTATAGAGCGGAAAGAAATTAGAATGATCACCTTCGCAATGGAATAGTGCGAAAACTGTTGAAATTTAAGAAAGATTGTTAAAGTCAATTATTCAGGAATTAATGACAAGAAATTTGAAAAGTCAAACCACAATCCATCAGAATCAACATGATGTCGATCATGGGGATCCGAGAGATGAAGTATTTGGACTTCCAGAAGGCATTGAATAGCTCTGCACAAATGATTAATCTGCAGAATAACATTGTTTACGATTAAAGGTAATTTATCACCTTGGACACAGGCTTAGTGAAGCAACAAAATGCAGAGAGATGGAAAAAATATGGGTCATTTTCTGTTGGTAAAATCCAACTTTTAGGAAACCATATGTCTTGGTCCCCATGCCCCAACTATTTACAATCTATAGTCTTAAGTAGTTGAGAGGATAGAACATGTTATAACCAAATTAACAGATGACACTAACTCAGGTGAGAAATTGTAATGAAGATGCAAGAAGTTAGAAAATGTATATGCATAGGTTTGGGCAACATTTGACAGAAGAAACTGGACTACGAAAAGTATGAGTGTATCCGTTTGGATCAGTGTAGAAGAAAGGCAAATTATTATCCAAATGGTGAGAGACTTCAGAATTATTAGGTACAGAGGGATCTGGCTGTCCACGTCCATACTACAGAATACTCCGATGTAGGTACAGCAGATAATGAGAAAGGCAAGTGCAACTTTAGCATTTATTTCTAAAACAATGGATTATAAAGGGAGAGAGTGTGAGATCACAACTGAGTACTGTGTGCAGTCTTGGTGTGCCGACTGTAGGATGGATGTATTTGCCATGGATGCAGTTCAGAAGTGGTTTACTCGATTGACTCCAGAGATGAGGAGTTTCTCCTTTGAAGAGAGATTGAGAAGTTCAGGCCAACACTGCCTGGAGTATAGAAAAATGAGAGGAGTTGTCAGAGGTCTGGACGATGTTAAAGGTGATTGACAATGTAGATGTGAAGTGGATATTTCCTCATGTGGGTCAATCTCGAACGATCCTAAAACCATAGTTTTAGGATGAGGTGGGGGAGAAATGAAACAGGGGTGAGGAGAACCTACTTCTGTGACAGGTTTGGGAATCAGTGTAATTCACTGCCCCAGAGTGGAGTAGGTGCTGGGATATTGAGTAAGTGAAGGAATATGGAGAGCGGACAGGAACGTGGAACTGAGGCCGCAATGACATCAGCTATGATTTTATTCAATAGTGGAACAAGCCTGAGGGGCTGAATTTTCGAACTGATGCTCCTCGTTCTTATTCAGCACTTTGAATGTGTTACACATAAATGGGGGAGGACTGTCTAGTAGACAGGAAGCAGGCACTCCAGATAAATCAGTCTTAATCAGTTTGATAGAACGTCACCAGTGGAGTCACATAGTGACCAATGCTGGGTCCACAGCTCTTTACAATCTGTATCAAGGATTCACACTATCTCTCCTGTCTATACCTACATATGCTTACTTCTTTTTCTTAACTGAAACCTCGATTTCTCTCCTCATCCAGCATTCCATACACTTACTGGCCTTTCCTTCCACCCTGACAGGAATATTTCTCCTGTATCTGGGCTGCTGTTCACATTGTTGAAGGCTTCCCAATTTCCAGCGATAAATGTTTCATTCTCTCAAAATGGAAACTCCCCAATTCCTGCATCTCCAGAAAATGTCACTTGAAAGTAATGACAAAATAAAGAACTTTCCAAAGGTGAGCTCTGGTCAGTAATATAGAACTGGAGGTCACCACATGCGTGGAGATTGCTTATTACCGGAGCAGCACAAGGTCAGTGTCAGGCACACAGACAGAATGTCCAATGACAAAAATAAGAATATAATGTAAATGTGCTGACAAATCAGCTAAAATCCACTTCACAGAATCAGACACCATAATCCAAATGATACATCTGTGCAGCATGTAGCAGTGTTCAGACCAGGCGAGAGTACTGCTCAATACACCCCAGCAATCTGTGCAGACCAAATCTGTCCATGAACTACCTCTCCAGCACTGGGAGCTATGCAGTGAATAGCAGTGAATTGCTGTGTAAACCAGGAGCATTTACCCTTCCAGCATATAGAGCAATGTATGCCACCCAAGGGCATCGATCTGTTAATCAGGAGCAGTTACCCTCCCAGCATGTAGAGCAGTGTACGCCACCCAAGTGCATGGACCTGTAAATCAGGAGCTGTTACCCTCCAAGCATGTAGATCTCTGTACACCACCCCAGGGAATTGATCAGTGACACTGTGTTAAATCACTGCCCAGCGTGGTGAAACCTGCAGTCCACGCTGGAAGTGACAGAATGTGCAGCTCGCATCCATTTGCAGCTCCATAATCTCCATTGTGTCAATGAATGGAGAATATCTCAAGAGGAAGGAGGAAAATGACTTTAGGTTAAGTAGGCAAGGAGCAGACAGGGCTCTACAGGGTTATAAGGTAGTCAGGAAGGAAGTGAAGAATAATCTCAGGAGAGCAGAAGCGGGCATGAAAAAGACTTGGTGAGTAGGATTAAAGTAGAACTTAAGACGTTCTACACTTTTTTGGAACAAGATGATGGCCTGAGTGAGGGTACGGCTCATCAGGATAGTGGAGGGAACTTGCGCCAGGAGCAGGAGGAGGCAGGGGAACATAGAACATAGAACATTACAGCGCAGTACAGGTCCTTTGGCCCTCGATGTTGCGCCGACCTGTCATACCAATCTGAAGCCCATCTAACCTACATTATTCCATTTACATCCATATGTTTGTTCAATGATTACTTACATTTACTTAAAGTTGGTGAATCTACTACCGTTGCAGGCAAAGCATTCCATACCCTTACTACTCTCTAAGTAAAGAAATTACCTCTGACATCTGTCCTACATCAATCACCCCTCAATTTAAAGCTATGCCCCCTCGTGCTCGCCATCACCATTCTTGGAATAAAGCTCTCCCTGTCCACCCTATCCAACACTCTAATTATCTTATATGTCTCTATTAAGTCACGTCGCAACCTTCTTCTCCTTAACGAAAACAGCCTCAATCCTTCAGCCTTTCCTCGTAAGACCTTCCCTCCATACAAGGCAGCATCCTAGTAAATCTCCTCGGCACCCTTTCCAAAGCTTCCACAACCTTCTTATAATGCAGTGGCTAGAACTGTACACAATATTCCAAGTGCGGCCGCACCAGAGATTTGTACTGCTGCAGCATAACCTCATGGTTCCAGAACTCGATCCCTGAATTAATAAAAGCTAAAACACTGTATGCCTTCTTAACAACCCTGTCAACCTTGATGGCAACTTTCAATGATCTGTGTACCTGGACACCGAGATCTCACTGCTTATCTACACTACCAAGAATCTTACCATTAGCCCAGTACTTTGCATTCTGGTTACTTCGACCAAAGTGAATCACCTCACACTAGTTCGCATTAACTTCCATTTGCCACCTCTCAGCCCAACTCTGCATCTTATCTGTGTCTCTCTGTAACCTACAACATCCTTCATCACTATCCACAAATCCACCAACCTTCGTGTCATCTGCAAATTTACTAACCCTCATCCTTCTATGCCCTCATCCAGGTCCTTTATAAAAATGGCGAACAGCAGTGGACACAACACCGACGCTTGCGGAACATCACTGGTAACTGGACTCCAGGATGAACATTTCCCATCAACCGTCACCCTCTGTCTTCTGTCAGCAAGGCAAGAATTGATCCAAACTGCTATATCTCCCACAATCCCATTCCTCCGCACTTTGTACAATAGCTTACTGTGGGGAACATTATCTAACGCCGAGCTGAAAACACATCAACCAGTTTACTCTCATCGACCTTTTTGGTCACTTTCTCAAAGAACTCAATAAGTTTTGTGAGGCACGACCTACCCTTCACAAAACCGTGCTGAATATACCTCATCAAGTTCTTCTTTTCCAGATGATTATAAATCCTATCTCTTTATAACCTTTTCCAACACTTTACCAACAACTGGAGTAAGGCTCACTGGTCAATAATTACCAGGGTTGTCTCTACTCCCCTTCTTGAACAGGGGAACCACATTTGCTATCCTCCAGTCTTTTAGTACTATTGTTGAAGACAATGATGACTTAAAGATATATGCCAAAGGCTCGGCAATGTCCTCCCTGGCTTCCCAGAGGATCCTCAGATAAATCCATTCTGGACCAAGGGACTTATCTATTTTCACACTCTGCAGGATTTTTAATACCTCTTCCTTGTGAACCCCAATCACATCTAGTCTCGTAGCCTCTATCTCAGTAATCTCCTCGAAAACATTATCGTTTTCTCGAGTGAACACAGTTGAAAATATGCATTTTTTGCTTCCCCTATCTCCTCTGACTCCACACACAACTTCATATTGCTCTCCTTGATTGGCCCTGATCTTACTATCGTCAGTCAGTCTTGCATTCCTTAAATATCTATAGAAAGCATTAGGGTTTACCCTGATCCTGCCAAAAACTTCTCATGTCCTCTCCTGGCTCTTCTGAGCTCTCTCTTTCGGTCTTTCCTGGCTACTTTGTAACCTTCAAGCGCCCTAACTGAGCCTTCACATTTCATCCTAACATAAGCCGCGTTCTTCCTCTTGACCAGAGATGCCACTTCATTTGTAAACCACGGCTCCTGCGCTCTACAGCTTCCTCACTGTCTGACAGGCACATACTTATATCGGACACACGGTAGTTTTTCCTTGAATAAGCTCCACATTGATTATGTGCTCATCCCCTGCAGTTTCCTTCCCCATCATATGCTTCCTAAACCTTGCCTAATCGCATCGTAATTGCCTTTCCTCCAGCTGTAATTCTTGCCCAGTGTTATACACCTATCATTTTCTATCACTAAAGTAAACATAACAGAATTGTGATCGCTATCACCAAAGTGCTCACCTCTTTCCAAGTCTACCAAGTGACTGGGCTCATTACCCAGTACCAAATCTAATGTGGCTTCGACTTTTGTTGGCCTATCGACATACTCTGTCAGGAATAACTCCTGCACACAGTCGACAAAAACTGCCCCATCTATCGTACTCCTACTATAGGGTTCCCATTCAATATTTCGAAAGTTGAAGTCCCCCATTAAAACTACCCTGTCTCTGTCAAGCCTATCAAGAAACATCTTTGCAATCCTTTCCCCTACCTCTCTGGAACGATTCGGAGGCCGATAGAAAACTCCCAACGGGGTGACCTCTCCTTTCCTGTTTCTAACTTCAGCCCATACTACCTTAGTTGACGAGTCCCCAAACATCCTTTCTCCAACTGTAATACTGTCCTTGACCAACAATGCCACACCTCCCCCTCTTTTACCATCTTCTTTGTTCTTTCTGAAACATCTAAATTCTGGAATCTGCAACAACCATTCCTCTCCCTGCTCTAACCATGTCTCCTAAATGCCCACAACATTGAAGTCCCAGGTACCAACCCATGATGCAAGTTCACCCACCTTATCCCGGGGTGCTCCTGGCATTGAAGTGGACACATTTCCAACCAACCTCTTGCTTGCCGATGCCATCTTGCATCCCTGAAACTTGATTTAGACCTCCCTACTCTCAACCTTTTCTATGCTCGAACTACAATTTTGGTGACCATCCCCCTGCTGGATTAGTTTAAACCCAGCCCAATAGCCTTAGTGAATTTCCCACCCCAGGACGTTGGTTTAGATAAAGACCACCCTGGTTGTAGAGGTCTCACCTACCCCAGAAAGAGCCCCAATTATCCGAGAATCCAAAACACTCACTCCTGCACCATCCCTGTAGCCACGTGTTCACCTTCTCTCTCTCTCCCTATTCCTTGCCTTACTAACAAGTGGCACGGGCAACATACCAGAGCCAACAACTCTGTTTGTCCTAGCTCTAAATTTCCAACCTAGCTCCCGGAATTTCTGCCCTAAATCCCCATCTCTCTCTTCCTACCTATGTCATTGGTCCCTATGTGGACCACGACTTGGGGCTACTCTCCATCCCCCTGAACGATTCCAGAAACTCGATTAGAGACACACGAACTCTGGCACCTGGGAGACAACACACCAACCGTGAGTTTCTCTCATCCCCACAGAACTTCCTATCTGTTCCCTTTATATGGAGTCCCCAATAACTACTGCTCTGCTCCTCTTCCCATTTGCCTTCTGAGCAGCAGGGACAGACTCTGTGCCAGAGTCCTCTATCCCACTGCTTTCCCCTGGTATGTCACTCCCCCTACAGTATCCAAAATGGTATTCTTATTGTTGAGGGGAATGGTCACAGGGGATCTCTGCACTGCCTGCCAGTTCCCTTTCGGTCCTGTGACTATAACCCATTTGTCTTTATCTTGTACCTGAGGAGTGACTACCTCTCTGTAACTCCTCTCAATAACCCCCTCTGCCTCCCGAATGAACCGAAGTTAATCCAGCTCTAGCTCCACTTCCCTAACGCGGTTTTCAAAAAGCTGGGGTTGGGTGCACTTCCCGCAGATGTAGTCAGCAGGGACACTGGTGGTGACCCTCACCTCACACATTCTACAGGAGGAACATTCAACTGTCCTCACCTCCATTCTCAATATTCTAAATTCCCAAAGATAGTGTTGAAAATAAAAAAAACTCATTACCTTACCGATCTGAGGCACAGGTCTTTTGTATTTGGTTAGACACCACCCGAGTAGTGTTGCGGGTAACACAACCACACAAATATATGCCTTCCCAGAAGCCCTTCGCTCCTCCCTCGTACCTCTTGGCAAATGGACGCCCGACTCCCGAGGTAAGTCCCTTTTAATGCGGAAAACCTCAGCTTTCCCGGCAGCTCTCGCTTCACCCCTCCTTCTCTCCTCGCAGCTCTGGCAAAATTCATTAAGGAGCTCTGGGTACAGCATGGGTACAGTTTTTGGGTACAGCATGAAACTTATGCTAGAACAGGAGGATGTGCTAAAAATTTTGAGAATCACAAGGATAGACAAATCTTCTTGGCCAGATGGGAAAAAAAACTTGGATACTATAGGAAGCGAGAGAAGAGATGAGTGTGTTTTGCGATGATTTTGTGTCATCACCGCCCACTGGATTCGTGCCAAATGATAGGAGGTTGGCAAATGTTATTCCCTTGTTCAAGAAAGGAAATAGTGATAATCCTGGGAATTAGAGGTCAATCATTCTTTCGCCAGTGATGGGCAAAGTATTGGAGAGGATTTGAGAGACACGATTTATGATTACTTAGAAAACCATAGTATATTTAGAGGCAAAAATATGATGCTGAAAAACACAGCAGGGCAGGCAGCATCCGAGGAGCAGGAGAATCGACGTTTCGGGCATAAGCCCTTCTTCAGGAATTAGAGGCAGTCAGCATGCCTTTGTGAGAAGCAGGTCATGCCTCAAAAATCTTACTGAACATTTTGTGGATGGGAAAAAAAATTGATGAAGGTAGAGCAGTGGATGTGGTGTATTTGGATTTTAGCAAGTATTTGATAAAGTTACCAATTGTAGGTTCATTCAGAAAGCAAGGAGGCATGGGACATGGGGAAATCTGGCTGTCTGGATACAGAATTGGCTGGCCCATAAAAGACAGAGGGTAATAGTAGATAGAAATTACTCAGCCTGGAGCTCGGTGACCAGGGGTGTTCTGCAGGGATCGGTTCTGGGAACTCTGCTCTTTGTGATTTTTAGGAGAGTTGAATGGGAAATTGAGAAGGGGGGATTAGTAAGCTTGGTGACGGAGGGTTGGTGGAGTTGTGGATAGTGTGGAAGGTTGTTGTACGTTGCAACAAGTCATTGACAGAACTGAGCTGATGAGTGGCAGATCGAGTTAAACCTGGAAAAGTGTGAAGTCATTCACTTTGGAAGGTAAAATTTGCATGCAGAGCACAGAGTTAAAGGCAGGATACTTGGTAGTGTAGAGGAATAGAAGGATCTTAAGTTCCATGTCCACAGTTGCCACCCAAGTTGACGTGGTTGTTGAGAAGGCGCAAGGCATGTTGGCTTTCACAAGCCGGGGAACTGGGTTTCAGAGCTGTGAGGTTATGCTGCAGCTCTATGAAGTTGAGTGCTGTTCTGCATTGACAGCTTGTAAGCACCTGTCATATGAGTAGCTAGCAGTCCCAGAATGTACTGGAAAATTTAAAATATGTAACATTTGGCTGTTAAACAGATATCTTGAGTTTCGGTTGTTCTTTGGACAACTTTTCATATTTAATGAATCTGCTTAACTTATGCCTCAGGATAGAACATAGAACATAGAACAATACAGCACAGAAGAGGCCCTTCTGCCGACGAAGTTGTGCCGAACATTTGTCGTAGCTTAAGCACCTGTCCATGTACCTATCCAATTGCTGCTTAAAGGTCACCAATGATTCTGACTCTGCCACTCCCACATTCAGCGCATTCCATGCCCCCACCACTCTCACGGAAAAGAACCTACCCCTGACATCCCCCCTATACCTTCCACCCTTCACCTTAAATTTATGTCCCCTTGTAACACTCTGTTGTACCCTGGGAAGAAGTGTCTGACTGTCTACTGTATCTATTCCCCTGATCATCTTATAAACCTCTATCAAGTCACCCCTCATCCTTCGCCGTTCCAATGAGAAAAGGCCGAGCACTCTCAACCTATCCTCGTACGACCTATTCTCCATTCCAGGCAACAACCTGGTAAATCTCCTCTGCACCCTCTCCAAAGCTTCCACATCTTTCCTAAAGTGAGGCGACCAGAACTGCACACAGTACTCCAAATGTGGCCTTACCAAGGCCCTGTACAGCTGCAACATCACCTCATGACTCTTGAATTCAATCCCTCTGCTAATGAACGCTAATACACCACAGGCCTTCTTACAAGCTCTATCCATCTGAGTGGCAACTTTCAAAGATTTATGAACATAGACCCCAAGATACCTCTGCTCCTCCACCTTACTATGAACCATGTATTCTGTATTTTTATTTATCCTTCCAAATTGGACGACCTCACACTTGACAGGGTTGAACTCCATCTGCCACTACTCAGCCCAGCTCTGCATCATATCTAAGTCCCTTTGCAGCCGACAACAGGCCTCCTCACTATCCACAACTCCAACAATTTTTGTGGATAATAAACCCAAAAGATTTTGAATTTATTATTTTGCCAACATTGAACCAGAGATGATTTGATGTTGAGGGGATAAAGAGGTAGGCATAATGAAACTTAGAGAGTAAAATGCCATCTTCAGAGACTGCCATGCCAAACACTCTGTATTAAATTTATGGTTTTTTTGCATGAAACATTCTTGCAGTAAAAGACAGAAGACGAACCAGGGAGATCTAATGCTGAAAAAGGAGGACACTAGAGATGACAGCCGCTGTCAAGTTTTGAAATTAAATGATGCAACTTTAATTTAGTTTTTTTTTAAAAGGGAACAGTATGTTGTTATAAAGGTGGAGGCAGATAACAAACAGTTCAGAGAAAGGGAGCTTAGAATTGTGAATAGTTGTTGTTCAATGTTCACTTTTAGAGTTAAGGAATACATTGATATTATTTTCCTTTAAATAGTGGAATTTTTGAGTTCTCTGTCACTCGTGCTTTAACAGATTATAAGGTAAGGTGAGCTTTTCTGGGTGTTTGGTTTAATTAAAAAATGGCTTCATTGCTGTGTCGAAACAGCACACTTGGAATATTGTGTTCAGTTCTGGTCACCTTGTTATAGGAAAGTTGTAGAAGCTGTAGTGAGGGTGCAGAGGAATCCCGAGGGATCAGCAGAAATATTGACACACACCACACGATCGAGTGAAATATTGAGGAAGTCACCACGCGAAAAATAAATACTGGCAGATTCTCTATGTCTGTATCAACGTCAGTGTGTCAGTGTTTGTCGTGTCTCTCTACTGATGCTTGTATATCTGCGTGTGCATGTGCATCAGTGTATCGGCATTTGTCTCTGTGTGTCTGCTTTAGAATCTGTGTGATTGCACCAGTCTGTATGTGTACCTGTGCATCTATATTCATATCTGAGTGTATCTGCCTGTCTATGTGGGTATCCATGTGCCGTGTGCGGATCTGCCAGCCTCAGCGGTTTAAAGTGATGCAATGTCCGCCTCTGCTGGCTTTCACAGTCTACTGCATTGATGGCAGTGGAGTGAGAAAACCAGAAGGGTTTCAGTCGAGGAGGTCGGGAGAGGGAGATGGATCATAGCACCAACCAAACTGACAGAACCATCTGCACATGCACACACACAAACACACAATTGGGTGTGGGAGGATCGTAATTGTACTGAGAACACTCAGAGTGGCGAATGCTTCTGAGGAGTAATATCTGCGCTGGGTCTGCAATGTGGAAGCGATTTGTCTTTGAAGATTATTCGTTACACAGAGTGTACACCTTAAAGAGTATTTCCACTGCAACTGCATCCAAGCAATTCTGACCAAACCATTTGTAAGGTGATGCGATGAATTTATGACATGTTCTTTAAATTGAAATATTTTATCATTCACCCCTACAAGGTGTAAGTGAGAAAGGATTGAAAAGTCCTGAAACTGACCCAGTGGTGATGGTAATATATCTAGGTATCACACAATACTGTTCTGTGCCTCCAGAGATATTTGCAAAACCAAACAGCCGTGCAATGTGAGAGATTCACAGTATTTGATGTCCAATGATAGAGAAAAAAAAACTGACACTTGTTCAGTGTCATGGGGAGACCAGCAGAGGATGGCATTGTATGACTGTAACCTTAACAGGGACAGATATAGAGGTAGAGGAGGGGAGTAGGGGTTTATCTCAATTTGAATGAATTTACCCCCAAACCTACAGAGCCATCGTTTCACAGAGATGCACACAATCATACACAGACACATTAAACACACAACACACATACATACAGGTATGGAGACTTACACACAAACACATGCACATGCCCGCACACACACACACACACACACACACACACACAGTGATTTCTTTAAGATAGAGATAAGTACGTTTTTCTTGAATAAGGGATTCAATGATCAGTTGGTGAAGGCAGGAGAATGTGGCTGAGAAATATTTTAACCATGATCAAACAGCACAGCAGATCCAAGGGGCTAAATGGCCTCATTCTGTTCCAAATTCCTATTTTGTGAAGGGATTCATTTTGGAAGTCGAATTTGAATGCAGATTACTGGGTCAAATGTCGGATTCGTAGCAGTGTGGAGGAACCAACGGATCTTGTGTTCCATGTCTGTAGGTCTCTCAGTTGCCACATAGGTTGATAAGGTTGTTAAGAAGGCGTATGGTGTGTTGGTTTTCCTTCACAGCAGGACTGAGTTTAAGAGCCGGGAGATTATGCTGCAGGTCTATAACGCCCTGGTGAGACCACATTTGAAATGTTCTGGTCGCCTCATTATACAAAGGATGTGGAAGCTTTAGAGCGAGTGCAGCGGAGATTTTCCAGGATGCTACCTGGACTAGAGGGCTTGTCTTGTGAAGAACGTTTGAGGGACCGATGGCTTTTCTCATTGGAGTAAAGAAGGATGAGAGGTAACTTGATGGATGTGAATTAGATGGTGAGAGTTACAGACACAGTAAATAGCCAGAAACTTCTTCCCAGGGCGGAAATGATTGTCACGAGGTGAGCACAATTCTAAGATGTTTGGAGAAAGGTTTTGCGAGATGTCAAAGGCAGTTTTTTTCTTACACAGAGAGTGGTGATTGGGTGGAATGCACTGCCAGAGGTGGTCGTTGAATCACATACATTAGGGACAGTCAAATGACTTGCATCGGCAGATTGAAGAACGTAAAATGAACGTATGTCGGTTAGTTTTATCTTAAAGTCGGCTAAAAGAATGGTCAACGTTTGTGAGAAGATTTGTAGCTTGGGTGCTCGTTGTTGTGGTTCTGTTCGCAGAGCTGGGAATTTGCGTTGCAGACGTTTCATCCCCTGTTTGGGTGACATCCTCAGTGCTTGGGAGCCTCCTGTGAAGCGCTTCTGTGATGTTTCCTCCGGCATTTATAGTGATTTGTACCTGCCACTTCCGGTTGTCAGTTCCAGCTGTCAGTTGCAGTGGCCGGTGTATTGGGTCCAGGTCGATGTGCTTATTGATTGAATCTGTGGATGAGTAAGACCATAAGACCATAAGACATAGGAGTGGAAGTAAGGCCATTCGGCCCATCGAGTCCACTCCGCCATTCAATCATGGCTGATGCGCATTTCAGCTCCACTTGCCAGCACTCTCCCCGTAGCCCTTAATTCCTCTAGACAACAAGAACCTTTCAATCTCGGCCTTGAAGACATTTAGCGTCCCGGCTTCCACTGCACTCCGTGGCAATGAATTCCACAGGCCCACCACTCTCTGGCTGAAGAAATGTCTCCGCATTTCCGTTCTGAAATGACCCCCTCTAATTCTAAGGCTGTGTCCACGGGTCCTAGTCTCCTCGCCTAACAGAAACAATTTTCTAGCATCCACCTTTTCAAAGCCATGTATTATTTTGTACGTCTCTATTAGATCTCCCCTTAATCTTCTAAACTCCAACGAATACAATCCCAGTATCCTCAGCCGTTCCTCATATGCTAGACCTGTCATTCCAGGGATCATCCGTGTGAATCTCCGCTGGAAACGTTCCAGTGCCAGTATGTCCTTCCTGAGGTGTGGGGACCAAAACTGGACACAGTACTCCAAATGGGGCCTAACCAGAGCTTTATAAAGTCTTAGTAGTACATCTCTGCTTTTATATTCCAACCCTCTTGAGATAAGAGACAACATTGCATTCGCTTTCTTAATCACAGACTCAACCTGCATGTTTACATTTAGAGAATCCTCGACTAGCGCTCCCAGATCCCTTTGTGCTTTGGCTTTATTAATTTTCTCGCCATTTAGAAAGTAGTCCATGCTTTTATTCTTTTTGCCAAAGTGCAAGACCTCGCACTTACTCACGTTAAATTCCATCAGCCATTTCCTGGACCACTCTCCCAACCTGTCTAGATCCTTCTGTAGCCTCGAGGAATTCCCTGGCTGTTCTCTGTTTGGCTTGTCCTATAATAGTAGTGTTGTCCCATCGAACTCATTTTGCTTGTTATTTGCGTGTGTGGCTACGAAAGAATAGCTGGTTATGTCGTTTGGTGGCTCGTTGGTGTTCATGGATGTGGATCGTTAGCTGTCTTCCTGTTTGTCCGATGTAGTGTTTTGTGCAGTCCTTGCAAGTCCTGAACTACGAAAGCAACCACCCCAACACACACAAAAGAATTTGCATCAAGACACTATTCAAAAGGGCCACAACACACTGTAGTACACCAGAACTGCAAAAAGAGGAAGAAAAACACCTATTCGCCAAAAACGGATACCCCTGCAATTTCATCAACAGATGCCTAAGGGAAAGACAACGGAATGAGGACATGCCGCAACCCAAAGGACAAGCCACACTACCATACATCAAAAACATTTCTGAACTGATAGCCAGACTAGTCCGACCACTCGGACTCATAGCAGCACACAAACCAACACCCACTCTCAGACGACAACTCACCAGCACGAAGGACCCGATACCCAGCATGAGCAAAACCAATGTAGTGTACAAAAACCCATGCAATTCCAATCTCCCTGCCATAAGGATGTTGTGAAACTTGAAAGGGCTCAGAAAAAGATTTACAAGATGTTGCCGGGGTTGTTGCTGAATAAGCTGGGGTTATTTTCCCTGGAGCATCGGAGAATGAGGGGTGACCGTATAGAGGTTTATATAAACATGAGGGGTATGGATAGGGTAAACATTCAAAGTCTTTTCCCAGGGGTTGGGGAGTCCAAATCTAGATTGCACAGGTTTAAGGTTAAAGGGGAAATGTTTAAAAGGGACTGGAGGGACAGCTTTTTTATGCACACGGTGATGTGTGTGTGAATTGAGCTGAGAGAGAAAGTAACAGATACTGATACTATGACAACATTGAAGAGATATCTGGATGGGTTTATGAATAATAAGGGTTTAAAGGTACATGGGCCAAACGCTAGTAAATGGGATGGATTTATTTACGTCTTCTGGTCAGCATGGACGAGTTGGACCGAAGGGTCTGTTTCTATGCTGTACATCTCTATGACTTGAAAAGAGTGCATGTTATAGAGAGGTGGTGCTGGACATTTTAAAACACAAAGGTATGCAAAGCCCCAGTACCTGATTAAGTGTATCACAGGACATTGTGCGATGCTAGGAAAGAAATTGTAGAGCCGCGAGCAAAGGTATTTGTACAATTGACAGCCATGTGTGATGTGCTGGAAGGTTGGAGGATAGCATAGTGGACAGTGAAGGAGGTTTGTTGAGATTACAAAGGGATCTTGATAATATGGGTGAATGGGCTGAAAATCTGTAGACGGAATTCAATCTGAACAAATGCAATCTAGTGCACTTGGTAAAACACACAAGGGTAGAGCATATACAATTAATGTTGTGGCCTCGGTTAGTGTTTTAGAGCAGAGGGACCTCCGGGTTCAGGTACATAATTCTTGAAGTTTGCATCACAGGGTGGATAAGACAGTGCTTGGCATGCCTGACTATTGCTCAGTCCATTGAGTGGTGGATTTGCGAAGTCATGTTGAGATTGCACAGACATTTGTAAGGCCTGTTCTGCAATACTCCATCCAGTTCTGGTCGCCCAGTTATGTGGAGGATATTATTAAGCTGCAGGGTGTTCAGAAGAGATTTACCAGGACGTTGCTGAACATAGAAGGCTTGAGTTCTGAAAAATGTCTGGATAGGCTGAGTCTTTTTTCACTGGAGTCTGGAGGTTGAGACGTGATATTACAAATGTTTATTTTAAAAATGAGGTATATAGCTCGATTTAATGGTATTGCCTTTTCCCCAGAATGAGGGAAACCTGGGGAGGGACCACATTTTTAAGGTTAGAAGAGAGAGATGTTAAAAAAAAAGACATGGGGAGAAATTGTTACCCAGAGGGTGTTTTGATTGTGGAATGAACTTCCTGAGGAGGGGTGGGCGTGGTTACAATTGCAACGTTTAAAAGACAGAGACACGAAACGAGTAGCTTGCATCAGTTTTTACTGTGGAAAGGAGATGGAGGATATAGAATGTAGAGAAATAGGTGGCGACACCTTGCAAAATGCCCACATTTAAGAGGAGCAAGTGTTGGATGTCTTGAAATGCATAAAGATGGATAATTTCCCAGGATCTGATCAGGTGTACCCGCGAACTCTGTGGGAAGCTAGAGAAATGATTACTGGGCCTCTTGCTGAGATATTTGCATCTTGAATTGTCACAGGTGAGATGACGGAAGACTGGAGTCGGCAAACGTGGTGCCACTGTTTAAGAAGAGTGGTAAGGACAAGCCAGAAAAGGATGGACCAGTGAGCCTGACGTCGGCGGTGTGCAAGTTGTTGAAGGGAATTCTGAGGGACAAGATGTACATGTGTTTGGAAAGGCAAGGACTGATTAGGGATAGTCAACATGGCTTTGCGCGTTGGAGACCATGTCTCACAAACTTGATTGAGGTTTTTGAAGAAGTACCAAAGAGGATTGATGAGGGCTGAGCGGTAGATGTGATCTATATGGACTTCAGTAAGGCATTCAACAAGTTTCCCCATGGGAGACTTATTAGCAAGCTTCAATGTCCCGGAATACAGGGAGAGCTAGCCATTTGAATACAGAGTTGGCTCAAAACTAGAAGACAGAAGGTGGTGGTAGAGGGTTGCTTATCCGACTGGAGGCCTGTGACCAGTGGAGTGCCACAAGGATTTGGCTTAAGAATGGTGAATAGCCAAGGGTAAGGGAGTCCAAAACTCGAGGGTACAAACTGGAGGTGAGAGAGCAGAGATTTAAAGAGGGAGCTGAGGGGCAACATTATCCACAGAGGATGGTGCACAGACAGAACAAACTGCAGGGGCACATGGGAGAAACAAGAACAATGACAACATGGAAAAGACATTTGGGCAGGAACATGGAGGGGAGAAGGTTTGAAGATCTAAGGGCCAAACGCAGGCAAATGAAACTCATTCAATATAGGAAACATGGGCAGCATTGAGGAGTTGGACCACAGGTTCTGTTTCCGTGCTGTATCACTCTGTATCCAGCTAAAGAGGATTAGTGTACCAAAATAAGGCATGTTGTAGACACTGAAACAAGTTACAGCGATAGGGATGGTAGTCTGGAATGTAGTACATTTCAAATATGTAGAGGGACTACCGGGAAGGGAGGTGGTTACAGGGACAGGAACTCTTACAGGAGTTAAGAATGACTGAAGGCACTGGTGCACAAGCCATGCCATAGGTACAGTGTTGCACAGTAGTGAGTCTTAGTACAGTGTTGAAGGGAGAACACAGAACAGAAAGATCCCAGGCAGCATTCACAACCTCTCGTCGTAGGCCTGCATTCCCCTCTGTTGTCCTGATGCTCACTAAGACAGAACAGGCCTGCTTTGATAACTATGAACTCGCCATGCTGTCTCAGTGCAACGTAAGAAAATGTAGGCGTGGTGATTGAGCCAGGGGTGTGTCTATACTGTACTGTGCTCCCCCTCCAGCACTGTATCTATGTCATGTCCTGTTAGCGATGTTTGGAGCCCTCTCATTGCTCCCTGCTCTGTGCACTATGAGTGATCTTACCTCATTCCAGGATTTATTGAAGCCTCCACATCTCCCTGCCCTTTGCCTCTCTGGCTGACCAAACATCTTCAATGAGGTGATGGACGAGACCCCCAGCAATTGGGAGGTCTATTGAGTCAGGAACTTCCTAAATACCTACAGGAGACAGAGAAATAGACAGAATAGAAACTTAGACTGATGCAGTGAGGGTTACACATGGAGAATGGGAATAAGCCCCACAGATACCTGGAAAATCCCACTCCATTCCTGGCCTATGCTGTTGCATCCTTCTGGAGTGGAGAATTCTGTTGGCTCAGGATCTGGAGTAACTGTAAGAGCGGGAGGCACTGACAGAGGCAGCAATTATACCCACACAGTGAGGGATACCACATGGAGAGAGGCTGAGTGATATCACCAGAGTGCTGGAAGACATCAGGATCACACAGTCAGATTGGAAGAATGGGTTTAGCTTCATGCATCAGTGCTCAGGGATGAGCAACCATTGAGCAGGCGAAGTGATGGCCGAGTGGTATTATTGCTAGAGCATGAATCCAAAACATCAGCTCATGTTTAGGGAAAGTGGGTTTGAATCCCACTATCAATAATTTTAAAAATAGTAATTAACAATCCATAAATAAACATGAAACCATTGCTGATGTACAAAAGACCCAAACACTTGTCCTTTAGATAAGGACATCTGCTCATCCTCACGTAGTCTGCACGATGTACCCACAGCAAAGTGTTAGCCTCTCAATTACCCTCTGAAATGGCCGAGCAAGTTACTCAGCTCGAAGCAGCTAGGGCTGGGCAAGAAAGGCTGGCCAGCCAGAGACACCCATATCCCATACCTGATTTAATAAATAATCCAATAGGATGGTCCCACTGGAAATGTGCTGGGACCAGTGTCCTGGCCAATTATGTCGGTAGGTTTATGGACAGAGATTAAAACTGACAGGATGCAGGGAAAGGGTTCAGGTGAAAGGAGCTTTCCAAATGAAAAGGGAAAAGGTGAAGTATAGGAGCAGCATGGGAATGTGGCTGAAGACAAGCAGAAAGGAACAGGATGGGACAGAGTTTAACTAAAACTGTACATCAGGGAATTGGTTTGTGATAGAAAATTGTGGGAAAGAGTAAATTATGTTTTTTTTAAGAATAGATAATGTCTCATCAATGCCGTAGATTGATTTGTGACCCAGGGATAAAAGAGATTTAAACACCAGGGAGATGTAGTTACAGGGCCAACAAAAGGTGAACAAAAATATTCAGTGGTTCACAACCTTGCGGAAACTCAGGCAAAATGGGTAACACTGACAATAATGGATAACAAAGGCATGACCGCGAAAACATTTGACCTCACATCACGAAATAGAGTCAGACTGAATGTAAATTCTGGCTACTACTTGCCAAGGACACAAGCAGCAGAACAGTTTTAGCCACTGAACAGCATTCCATTGCTCATCACTGCATTACACAGGAACTTATTGGAATTTTTTAACAAACACATTGTGATAATTTTGGGAAACTTAAATATTCCCATAATCTGGACAGTCACGCTGACAACAGTGATATTGGAAGAGGAGTTCAGAGATTTTTTGTTTTCAGTGTTTCTTTGAATAATAAATTGGACAATTGGCGAGGGACATAACTATCTCAGAGCGATCGTTGTGTGATCAAACTTAGCGAATAAGTTTTGTTACCTGGAGAGATCCTCAGGGAAATTGTGATAAAGTGCAGTTTAAAGAAATATAAAGTTTTAAAGTGAAAGGACAAGCTCCAACTAGAAACAAAAACAGCCAATTACATGAGTTTGAGATGCGAACTGACCAAGATAAACAGGCTAAACAGACTGAAATATGTGCCTGGAAATGAACAGTGGAAATCATTTGAAGGAACAGTGTAAATCACTCAACAAAAGGACACTCCAGTGAAACAGACAGCAAGAAATTCCCACCGGCCCCTCAATCAGGACAAAATGTATCATATTAGATTATGAGGCTGAGAAGATCACTAAAAAGTACAAAGAATCCTGAAGTGAGAGAGTGTTTTAGGAGTAAGTTTTAAAGGGATTGCAAAGGTCTGCTAGCAGGAGTTGGGCAGTTGGAAGGGGAATCAGTGTCAGGGTTTAATATCGCAAAAAGAACAGGGAGAGGTGAAGGTGCTGGAGGTGGTGAGAGTGTTACAGAGAGTGGTCAGGTCCTGAACGATGTTACAAAGCCAGTCTGAATTGCTGCAGCTGGAGGGGTTTGCAGAGGTAGGGAGGGACATATGTATTTTTATTTATTCATTCATGGGATGTGGTGTTACTGCTAATTACACAGAGGACAGCTCAGAGTCAGCCATATAGCAGTGAGTCTTGAGTCATGTTATCCAGCCCAGGTTAGAATGTCAGATGTTCTACACAAAAGGAGGTCAGTGAACCAGATGAGTTCTTCCCACTGATCAACAATGCTTTTATGGTGGCCTCACCAATGTCTTGTACAGATACAAGATGATGTCCCAACTCCTACGCTTAATGCTCTCCCCAATGAAGGTAACCATCCCAAACGCCTGCTTCACTGGCCTGTCTACCTGTGACACCACTTTCAAAGAACTGTGCACCTATATCCCTGGGTCACTGACTGACAACACGACCCAGGGCCCGGACATTAACTGTACAAGTCCCACCCTGGTTTGTTTCACCAAAATGGCACACTTCACGTTTATTTCATTAAACTCAATCTCCTGTTCTTCAGTTCACTATTCCAGCAGTATTGTTAATCCTTTTGTATCACAGATACGCTTCACCACTGTCCAGTTTACCAACAACTTCAGTGTCACACAAAAAAACTTACATAACTTACTTTAACAATATTCCCATCCAAACCATTTATCCAAATGACAAACAACAGTGGACCCACTGCACCACTGGTCACGTGCCTCGAGTCAGAAAAACAACATGTCCCCCATCACCCTCTGTCTCCTACCATCAGGCCCAATTTTCTGTCCAGTTGACGAACTCCTCCTGAATGCCATAACCTTTTACACAGAACTGAGCTTATTACCCAGTTTACCATACAACATATAGAACACAGAACAGTACGGAACAAGACCCTTCGGCCGTGATGATATTCCAATCTTTTGTCCGACTGTAAGATTAAAAAATAAAGTGGCAGATAGAGTTTAATTCAGATAAATGCGATGTGCATTAATTTGGGAAAGCAAATCTTAGCAGGACTTATACACTTAATGGTAAGGTCCTAGGGAGTGTTGCTGAACAAAGAGACCTTGGGTCCAGGTTCATAGCTCCTTGAAAGTGGACTCACAGGTAGATAGGATAGTGAAGAAGGCGTTTGGTATGCTTTCCTTTATTGATCAGAGTATTGAGTACAGGAGTTGGGAGGTCATGTTGCGACTGTACAGCACATTGGTTAGGCCACTGTTGAAATATTGCGTGCAATTTTGGTCTCCTTACTATCGGAAAGATGTTGGGAAACTTGAAAGGGTTCAGAAAAGATTTACAAGGATGTTGCCAGGGTTGGAGGATTTGAGCTAGAGGGTGAGAATGAACTGGTTGGGGCTTTTCTCATTGGAGCATCAGAGTCTGAGTGGTGACCTTATAGAGTTTTACAAAATTATGAGGGGCATGGATAGGGTAAATAGGCAAAGTATTTTTCCTGTGGTTGGGAAGTGCATAGGTTTATGAAGAGAGGGGAAAGATGTAATAGAGACCTAAGGGGCAACCTTTTCACGCAGAGGGTGGTACGTGTATGGAATGAGCTGCCAGATGAAGTGGTGGAGGCTGGTACAATTGCAACATTTAAGACGTATTTGGATAGGTATATGAATATGAGGGGTTTGGAGGGATATGGACCGGGTGCAGGCAGGTGGGACCAGATTGGGTTGGATATTTGGTCAGCATGGACGGGTTATACTGAAGTGTCTGTTTCCATGTTGTACATCTCTATGACTCTAACTTCCAGACCCTTCATTTTATGATCATCCATGTGCCTATCCAGAATCATATTAAGTGCCCCATATGCATCTAATTTTACTGCCACCGCTGGCAGTGCATTCCACGCAGCCACCACTCTGTATGTAACGAACCTACCTCTGAAATCTCACCTTAACCATCGGTAATCACCAGAAAATTATAACCCCTTGTAATAGCTATTTATCTCAGGGTAGAAAATCTCTCTATTCGCTCTATCTATGACTCTCATCAACTTGTTCACCTCTACCAAGTCACCCCTCACCCTTCTTCACTCCAATGAGAAAAGCCTTAGCTCCCTCAACCTTTCTTCATAAGACATGCTCTCCAGTATATACAGCGTCCTGATAAATCTCCTCTTTTACCTGTCCAAGTGGGGTCTAACCAGGGCTCTATAGAGCTGCAACATAACTTCACGGCTTTAAAACTCAATCCCCAAACTAATGAAATCCAACACAATATATTCATTCTTAACAAGCATATCAGTTTGAGTGGCTACTTTGAGGGATCTATGGACTTGGAACCCAAGATCCCTCTGTTCCTCCACACTGACAAGGATCCTACCTTTAACCCTGAATTCTGCATTCAAATTCAATCGTCTAAAATGAATGACTTCACACTTTTCCAGATTGAACACCATCTGCTACTTCTCAACATCCTGTCAATGTCCGGTTGCAACCTACAACAGCCCTCCACACTATCAAACACTCCACCAACCTTTGTGTCATTGGCAAACTTATTAACCAACTCTTCCACTCACACATCCAACTTATTCATAAAATCACAAACAGCAGAGGTCCTGTAACCACTTTCTGCAGAAAACCACTGATCACTGAGCTCCAGGATGAATGCTTTCCATCTATCATCAAGCTCTGTCTTCTGTGGGCCAGTAATCCTGTATCAAAATACACAGGTTTCCCTGTACCCCATGTCTCCATACTTTCTGAATGAGCCATAAAGATGTTTAGTCACATTCTCAAAAGATTCAATAAGATTTGTGAGGCATGACCTGCCCCTAAAGCCATGCTGACTGTCTCTAATTAAACTGTGGTTTTCCAAGGAATAATAAATCCTGTCTCCCAGAGTCCTCTCCAATAGTCTGCAAACCACAGACAGAAGACTGACAGGTGTGCAATTCCCAGGATTATCCCTATTCCCTTTCCTGAACAAGGGAATAATATTTTCCTGCCTCCAATCATCTGGTCTGACTCCAGTGGACAGTGAGCGAGCAAAAGTCATCACCAGGTGCTCAGCAATCCATTCCCTCGCGTCATATAGTAACTTTGGACCCATCCAGTCTGGTTCAGTGACTTATCTATCCTTACCTTTTACAAAATTCTCAGCATATCCTACTTCTTAACATCCACCTGTTCACGTACATCAGCCTGTTTCACGCTGTCCTCACAAACGACAAGACCCTTCTCAGCAGTGAATACTGAGGCATAGTATTCAAGAAGGACCTCCCCTACCTCCTGTGACTCCAGGCACAAGTTCCTTCCACTATCCCAGATTGACCTTATCCTCGCTCTGACCACCCTCTTGTTCCTCGCATAAGTGGAGAATGCCTCACGGTTTTCCTTAATCCTTCCCAACAATGCTTTTTCATGCCTCCTTCGAGTTGACCTAAGTCAATTTCTTGGTTCCATCCTGGTACCTTAAGAGAATCCCGACAGTGTGGAAACGGGCTATTTGGCCCAACACCTCCATATCAAACCTCCAAACAGTATCCAACCCAGCCCCATTCACCCACACTATTACTCTCCATTTGCCCTGACTAATGCACCAAACGTACACATCCATGAACACTATGGGTAATTTAGCATGGCTGAGTCACCAAACTGGCACATCTTTGGGCTGTGGGGCGAAACCGGAGCACCTGGAGGAAACCCACAGGGAGAATGCATAAACACCCCACAGACAGTCGTCTGAGGCTGTAATTGAAATGGAGTCCGTGGTGCTATGAGGTAGCAGTGCTAACTACTGAGACACAGTGCCACCCATTGTAACTCTCTGGAGCCCTGACTGATCCTTTCTTCCTCAACCTTAAGTAAGCTTCCTTCTTCCTCTTGCCTAGATGCTAAAGTCCATGTGGAAACGTTGACTGCTCTGCCTTTACGCATTTTTGGCCTCCTCCTCGAAGTAAATCCGGTTTGTGAAACGTGGCTTCCCACTCACAAAGCCATGCTGACCATCTCGAATCAGCCCTTGCCTTTGTAAATGTAAGGAGCTCCTTTCTCTCAGAATCTCATCCACCAACTTCCCCATCACTGGGCTCACTGGCCTGTAATTTCCTGGCTTTTCCCTGCAGCCCTTAAGTTATGGAACAGCATTAGCCAACCTCCAGTCTTCCAACACCTCACTGTGTCTGTTGATAATATAAATATCTGTGTAAGGGACACTGCAATCTCTTCCCGAGCTTCCCATAATTTTCTTGGATCGACATAATGAGCTCCTGAGAATTGATCTACTTTTATTTGTTTTAAAATTCCAGCACTTTCTCTTCTTTGGTGAGGATTCTTTCCAAGACATCACTATTTATTTCCCCAAGTTCCCGAGCTTCCATGTCTTTCGCCACAGTCAATACTGACAAGATTATTTTGTCTAATATCTCGCCCATCTCCTCTGGTTCCACACATGGGTGACCTTATTGATCTTTAAGGGGCCCTATTCTCTACCAAGTTACTCTTTAGCCCTTATTGAAACTTGCATAAAGGCTTCTGATAATTCAAATACACCATATCCCCTATACCACTACACCCCTCCTGCAAACTTACAATTCTGCTCTTCATATTCACACCAACAAATTAAATCCAGCAGGCTCAAAACTAATTCTCTATAATCAAATGTGTTTCTAAGTGGCCATTTATTGTATATTGACATATCCTTTCTAACAATTCCAGTATTCTCCCGACGTAATGTCAGGCTAACACTATTTGGTTTCAGACTGACAGCAGAAAGGGTTGAGGGAGATCTTGTTTATCAATCTGAAAAAGGTAGCTTACAGGGTCAGCAGGTAAGAGAGAAGGCAAATCAAATGCTAGCATTTATTACTGAGGCAATGGAGTCTAAAAATAGGCAGGTCTAGCTAAAACTGTGGAAGGTACAAGTCAGACCACACCTCGAATATTATGAACAGTGCGAGTGCCCGCAGGAAAGATATTGTCGCATTGTTGACAGTTCAGAGAAAGTTCACTCGGATGATCCTGGGAACGGAGGGATTTTGTAATGAGAAGAGGTGGAGTCGGTTGAGGTTGAACCCATTGAAGTTTAGATAATGAGAGAGAAATGGAATGAAACATCCAAGATTCTGAGGGGCTCTGATCAGGCAGATGCTAGGAAGTTAGAAAACTGAACAGTACAGCACAGTAAGAGGCCATTCGGCCCACCATGGCTGTGCCGACCATGGTGGACGTCTCAACTCATACCATCAACTCCAACAATTTTCATGTCATCTGCAATAATTATCTTTGTCACTTCAGTTCTTTTCATTTGTGTGAGAATCTGTAACCAGAGGGGATAAAATCCCAGCAAGGGCTCACCCATTTAAGATGGAGATGCGGTGGAATGTCTTCATTCAGAGGGAAGTGACTCAGTGGGAATTCCTGACTGTAGTGGGGTGTCTAGGCTGTGTCATTAAAAATATTTACCGCAGAGATGGTCAAGTTTTAATTAATCAGGGAAACTTTTGTGGAAAAGGCAGGAACATAGTGTGGAGGATCATCAGAGCAGCCATGATCTGATTGAAGGGCAGAGCATATTGAATGGGCCAAAAGGCCTCATTCTGCTCCCAAACCTCATTGTCTGACCTCAAACCCCAGATCTACATTATAATATTATGGGTCTCTGCTCACAAAACTCCTTTATAATGGGATTATTAGATATTGATTATTACACAGCATTTGATCTGCAACAGACAATTTTGTTGATGGCTCCTTGATATGATGTTAGAGAAAACCATCTCGTATCCAATCCAGGATTCCATCCATTAAGCCCTGATACTCAGTAGTTATCCAGTCGGCATGGAGACCACTGTCACACACAGTTACTGTACTGCCCTTGCTACAACTACATTCAGTGTCCTGACTGTAACCATATTGACATTATCATCACTGTCTGGTGCCTATTAAACAATTCTTGCTTACAGTTGCTGCTGCTTGGTTATTCTCAACTCCACTCAAATAAGACTACAAAATTTGATCTTCAGGTCAACATGACTGTCTCATTAATGCATTAACCTCATCCTTTCTTCACAACATGTTGGCTTTTTGTCCATCCTGTGTTGCCCCACCAACCCTTCCATATTCCCTTCCCAGCGATGGTCATTCTGCAGCAACATCTCTGGAATGACAGTTCCATCATATCTTTTCACTGTCATTTCATTTGCCTTATGGCGAATGCAGGGAGTCATTCCTCAGTCGTGGGGGGATGAACGGATGGATAGAGGTTGCAGAAATAGGGAGGATTATAGGGGATCGAGGATATTCGAGTTAAACAGAGTTTCATCTGGTCAAGAATGTCAGCGGGACAAAGGTGTTTGGGGAGTGGAAGAATTTACAGAGACAGAGGGAACTGGGTAAGATTCTGGAGCGAACAATAGGGATGAATGTAGGGAGTGTCAGGCAGACGGAGAGGCGTAATCAGTGGGTGTTTCAGGGAGAAGAGTATTGTACATGCTGAGAGAGATATGGAAGGTTGTAGTGACTGAAGATGTTTACAGATATAAGGCGTCTTCCAAGTTCTGGAAGCTACATTGTTAGGAAGGCAATGGAGAATACCAGGTTGCTGGGTTGGAGACAGTTACTCAGATGTGGAGGGTTGCACAAACTGAAAGAGGTTCCTGTGGTCAGGCAGGATGACTTGGGAGGGGGGGAGCTGGGGGAGAGGGTGAAGTTTAAATAGATTAAGATGGAAGAATTGGAGAACGGTAAGGAAATTACGATTGTTTCACAGATAAGGAAGGGTTGTAGGAAATGGAGAAGTTTACCCAGGTGGGGACGGATGGAGAGGTTCGAGACAAATATATTGACATGGAAGGTGGTATTGGTAGGAGGAGCTTACATTGATAGACAGAATAGTCGGGGTTTACAGGGATGAAGGATTTTAGTATCTACTGGAGAATTTAGGGATTTGGGTGTTGGGAATTGGAGAACCTGACAGATACAGAGAGCATTGTGTGGACTACAGGAGATTCCAAACAGAGGAAGAATTATTGGGACTGGAGGATATTACAGAGATTACTAATATAGCATGGGCCAGGATTGATGCCTGGGATACCCTGTGCAGTCTCAGTGAGGACCAGTACAGCAGAGGTGAGAGCAGGACCCTCATTAGATGGTGGGAATGAAGCCTAGAATGTTGCTTTTCCTTGCACAGCTCTGTATCTAAGTCCTGTCTTCCAGGTCTGAATATAGAAGGCCACTAAGCCCCTCTGTGCTGTTTACTGTGAGTGATCCTACCGGCTGGAGGAGTTAATGAAGGTTCCAGACCTCCCTCTCCATCTCTCTCTGGCTGACCAACTGGCTTCAACGAGTTGATGGATGAGACAGGGGTCAGGAACATCCTGATTACCTGTATGAGACAGGAACAATCCAAATGGGAAATTAGACTGATGCAGTGAGAATAACTCATGTATAGTAGCGCTGTGTCCAGCAGGGATCATGAAATCCAAGTCTCCGTCCCTGGCCTGTGCTGTTGCATCTCTGCGTATTGCAGGATTCTGTTGGTTCAGGATATGGAGAGCGAGAATCGCTGACAGAGGCAGATATTACACCCACGCATCGAGGGATACCAGATGGAGAGATACTGAGTGGTAGCACAAGTGTGCAGGAAGATTTCAGGATGAAACCATGGTGGCAGAAGTGGTTCTGATGTAGTGGGCACTGTTACCAGTACTCAGGGAGGAGTCAGCTATTGTAATGGGATGGTACAGTGCTGGTACAAGTGCCCTGGTCAATCAGATGACCAGCTTTATGCAGATTGCTTTACATTGACACAGACGAGCAGGGCCAGGGCTCAGCTGAAAGGAAATTCTCAATTCCATAGAGAAGGTTTGGAATATTGAAACGTGGGGCTGTGGCTGAGGATAAACAAGAAGAGACTGAGTTTAACTAAAATTGTACATCACCAGATAGGTTTGTGCCAGAAAATTATTATTTAAAAAGTAAATTACTGTTTCTTAATTTGAATGTACAAAACATTTTCAAATAAGCGAAATGTCCGTGTGCCTGTGATTTCTATGTAATCGCCATCAGGGAGACATCATCACAGAGTGAACAATTAGAGCGTAGGCTGTTAGGGAAGGATGTGGTGGAAATGTGGGACTTTTTCAAGGAGCAGATACGACGTGTCCTTGATATGTATGTACCGATCAGGCAGGGAAGAAATGGTCGTGTGAGGGAGCCTTGGTTGACGAGGGAGGTTGAATGTCTAGTAAAGAGGAAGAAGGAGGCTTACATAATGTTGAGGAAACAAGGTTCAGACAGAGCAGTGGAGGGATACAGGATAGCCAGAAGGGACCTGAAGAAAGGGATTAGGAGAGCTAAGAGAGGGCATGAAAAATCCCTGGCGGATAGGATCAAGGATAACCCCAAGGCATTTTATGCGTATGTGAGAAACCTGAGAATGACGAGAACGAGGGTAGGTCCGATCAAGGACAGTGGTGGGAGACTGTGTATTGAGTCGGAAGAGATAGGAGAGGTCTTGAACAAGTACTTCTCTTCAGTATTTACGAACGAGAGGGACCGTATTGTTGAAGAGGAGAGTGTGAAACGGACTGATAAGCTAGAAGAGATACCTGTTAGGAAGGAAGATGTGTTGGACATTTTGAACAACTTGAGGATAGACAAGTCCCCCGGGCCTGACGGGATATATCCTAGGATTATGTGGGAAGCAAGAGAGGAAATTGCAGTACCGTTGGCAATGATCTTCTCGTCTTCACTGGCAACTGGGGTGGTACCAGGGGACTGGAGAGTAGCGAATGTTGTGCCCCTGTTCAAAAAAGGGAATAGGGATAACCCCGGGAATTACAGGCCAGTTAGTCTTACTTCTGTGGCAGGCAAAGTAATGGAAAGGGTACTGAGGGATAGGATTTACGAGTATCTGGAAAGACACTGCTTGATTAGGGACAGCCAGCACGGATTTGTGAAGGGTAGGTCTTGCCTTACAAGTCTTATTGAATTCTTCGAGGAGGTGACCAAGCATGTGGATGAGGGTAGAGCAGTGGATGTAGTGTACATGGATTTTAGTAAGGCATTTGATAAGGTTCCCCATGGTAGGGTTATGCGGAAAGTCAGGAGGCATGGGATAGAGGGAAATTTGGCCAATTGGATAGAAAACTGGCTAACCGGTAGAAGTCAGAGAGTGGTAGTAGATGGTAAATATTCAGCATGGAGTCCAGTTACAAGTGGAGTTCCGCAGGGATCAGTTCTGGGTCCTCTGCTGTTTGTAATTTTTATTAATGACTTAGAGGAGGGAGTCGAAGGGTGGGTCAGTAAATTTGCAGATGATACAAAGATAGGTGGAGTTGTGGACAGTGAGGAGGGCTGTTGTCGGCTGCAGAGGGACTTAGATAGGATGCAGAGCTGGGCTGAGGAGTGGCAGATGGAGTTCAACCCTGCCAAGTGTGAGGTTGTCCATTTTGGAAGAACAAATAAGAATGCGGAATACAGGGTTAATGGTAGGGTTCTTGGTCAGGTGGAGGAACAGAGGGATCTTGGGGTCTATGTACATAGATCTTTGAAGGTTGCCACTCAGGTGGATAGAGTTTGTAAGAAGGCCTATGGAGTATTATCGTTCATTAGCAGAGGGATTGAATTCAAGAGTCGTGAGGTGATGTTGCAGCTGTACAGGACTTTGTTTAGGCCACATTTGGAGTACTGTGTGCAGTTCTGGTCGCCTCACTTTAGGAAAGATGTGGAAGCTTTGGAGAGGGTGCAGAGAAGATTTACCAGGATGTTGCCTGGAATGGAGAGTAGGTCGTACGAGGATAGGTTGAGAGTTCTCGGCCTTTTCTCGTTGGAACGGCGAAGGATGAGGGGTGACTTGATCGAGGTTTATAAGATGATCAGAGGAATAGATAGAGTAGACAGTCAGAAACTTTTTCCCCGGGTACAACAGAGTGTTACAAGGGGACATAAATTTAAGGTGAAGGGTGGAAGGTATAGGGGAGATGTCAGGGGTGGGTTCTTTACCCAGAGAGTGGTGGGGGCATGGAATGCGCTGCCCGAGGGAGTGGTAGAGTCAGATTCATTGGCGACCTTTAAGCGGCATTTGGATAGGTACATGGATGGGTGCTTAATCTAGGATAGAAGTTCGGCACAACATCGTGGGCCGAAGGGCCTGTTCTGTGCTGTATTGTTCTATGTTCTATGTTCTATGTTCTATAGGGCATCAATATTCACGGCTACACAACATTGTGGAAAGCAAGGAAGAATGGGAAGCAGGATGGGGAACTCTCATCTTTCGGAATAACTATTGGGATTACCAAGAAAATATGTGGCCTCAGATTATGAGAGAGTATGAATCCAAATTCTGGGTAATAAGGGTCAGAGTACAGAAGTGAAAGGGCAGTGTCAAGGCCCCTTTGCAGCATTAAATTGTTAGACACTTCATTAACAGGGAATTATTGGAATTTGCAGTGGGATATTTGTGAGGGGACTCGATTCTCCTTTCTCACCATCTCATTGGTGATGGGTCATAGACGAGGTTGACTCTCTCCCACTCTCAGCGGGGAGTCTGTCGGTGGCTGTACAGACTGATGTGACCTTGTTGGGGCAGACGGTGGTCGTGGGAAGGAGGTGGGTGGGGCGTTGGTGTGTCAGCGCGCTCCTTGTGCTAGTTTCTCCTGGATTCGCCTTTTTCCCCACAGCAAGTCTCGATGTGTTCAACACCTTCCCAATGCTCCTCCCCCACTTTGGACAGTCTTGGCCCAGTAATTCCCAGGATTTAGCAGATTTGATTAAGCGATGCTTAGAAGATAGAATAAAGCCTAACAATGCTTTAGAAACATTGAAGTATTTGTTAAAGAGATCGCTAGGGGTCTACTAGCAGGAAGAGTGGAGTACGAAGTGGTAACATTGTCAGGGTTTAATCAGGTGATCGGAACAGGGAGAATCGATGGTGCTGAAGGTGGTGAGAGTGTTCCAGAGACGGGCAAGGGCCTGAACAATGTTACACAGCTAGTACGAATTGCTACAGCTGGAGGGGTTTGTAGCGGTAGCAATGGAAGTATGTATTTTTATTAATTCACTCGTGGGCTGAGGATGTCAGCGGTTAGACCAGCATACATTACCCCACTGCTAATTGCCCCGAGGGTAGCTCAGAGTCAGCCATATTGTGGGTCCGGAGTCAGATGTGAGCCAGACCAGGTAAGAATATCAGATATCTTTCCCTCAAGGACATACATGAACAAGTTGAGTTTTTCCACATAATCAACAATGCTTTTATGGTGACTTCATTAATGCCCTGCACAGACACATCATGACATCCCAACTCCTACTCTCAATGCTCTGCCCAATGAAGGTAACCATCCCAAACGCCTGCTTCACCAGCCTGTCTACCTGTAACACCACGTTCAAAGAACTGTCCACTTACATCACTGGGTCACTGATTGACAACACTACACAGGGCCCAAACATTAACTGTACAAGTCCCACCCTGGTTTGACTTCGCAAAATGCAACATCATGCTTTTCTCGACCTGATATTCCTAACCTCACTGGCCCAACAGTACTGTTCACCCCATTGTACTCTTAGGTAACCTTCTTCATTGTCCACTTTGCCAACAATTTCAATGTCACTCATCAAGTTGCTAACCATGACTCCTGTATTATCATCCAAACCGTTTATATAAATGATGCGCAGTAGTGACCCAGCACTGAACCCCATGGCATAGGTCTGCAGTTTGAGAAGTAAGCCTTGTTGAACAAACTCTGTCACCCACCCTCAATCCTATTTTGTATCCAGTTGGTGAGTGGTCCCCGGTTGTGTATGATCTAAACTGATTAACCATTCTGCCATGCAATGTATCGTAAAAGGCCTTGCTAAAGTCCATGGAGACATCATCCACTGCTCTAACTTGATCTATGATTTGTCTACTGACACAAACACTCAGGTTTGTGAGATATCATCGTCCACACACAAAGCCGCGCTGAATATCACTAATCATTCCTTGCCTTTCCTGACAAGGTCCTGGGGATTTATCCACCTTTAAGCATTTCAAGACATCGAGTACCTCTTCCTCTGTAATATGGAGATTTTTCAAGATGTCACCATCTGTGTCCCAACATTCTATATCTCCCATGTCCTTCTCTACAGTAAACACTGAGGGATAGCACGGTGGCTCAGTGGTTAGCACTGCTGACTCACAGCGCCAGGGACTCAAGTTTGTCTGTGTGGATTTTGCACGTTCTCTGCGTCGGTGTGCTCCGGTTTCCTCCCACAGTCCGAAGATGTGCAGGTTAGGTGAAGCGGCTATGCGAAATTGCCCGTAGTGTTAGGTGAAGGGGTAAATGTAAGGAGAATGGGTCTGGGTGGGTAGCTCTGAGTGTCGGAGTGGACTTGTTGGACCGAAGGGCATGTTTCCACACTGTAAGTAATCTAATCTTAAAAAAATACTTATTTAGTATCTCCTGCAGCTCCACATGCAAGCTGCCTTGCTGATCTCCCTAGTTACCCTATTGTCATTTATGTATTTGTGAAAACCCTTTGGACTTTCCTTGGCCCTATTTGCCAAACCTATCTCATGTCACCTGCTCGCCCTCATTATTTCACACTTCAGTACACACTGAATGTCTTTCTAAGGATTCACACCATCTCTCCTGTCTATACCGACATATGCTTCGTTCTTTTTCTTAACTGAAACCTCGATTTCTCTCCTCACCCTGCATTCCATACACTTACTGGCCTTTCCGTTCACCCTGACAGAAATATGTCTCCTGTATCTGTGCTGCTGTTCACATTGTTGAAGGCTTCCTAATTCCCAGTGATAAATGTTTCATTCTCTCAAAATGGAAACTCCCCAATTCCTGCATCTCCAGAAAATGTCACTTGAAAGTAATGACAAAATAAAGAACTTTCCAAAGGTGAGCTCTGGTCAGTAATATCGAACTGGAGGTCACCACATGCATGGAGATTGCTTTGTACCAGAGTAGAACCAGGTCAGTGTCAGGCACACAGAGAGAATGGGCAAATAGATTCACATCTGAACTCCCATCTCCCAGCCTGGGAACCTGAAGGGTGCACAGCCATTCTGTAAAGTTATGCAGATATCAGGAGTATTGCTGTGGCAAAAAGAGGCTTCAGTAATTTGGAGGGATAGATTCTAATAAAGGAGATTACAGAGCTGAGTAGGATTGACGGGTCTTGAAGAGGTTTCCCAGTTTACGAGTGTTGTTGGTATTGGAGGAAGTTACCAAGGTAGCGAGAGTTTAAGATTGAACGATTCCACAGACAACCTTTACAGGGATAAAGGCAGGATTCGTGTCAGTGTGGAGGAGCGGAATAATCTTGAGGTCCACGCCCACTGATCCCTCAAAGCTGTCATTCATGTTGATAGCCTTGCTCGGAAGGTGTATGGTGTGTTGGCTTTCATTAGCAAGTTTAAGAGCTACGAGGTTATGCTGCAGCTCGATCGAGCCCTGTTAGATAACACGTAGTATATTGTATTCAGTCCTGTTTGACTTATTATGAGAAAGATGTGGAAGCTTTACGGAGGGTGCAGAAGAGATTTATGAAGATGCTGCCTGGACCTGAGGGGAAGCCACGTGAAGAAAGGTTGAGGGAGTTAGGGCTTTTCTCATTGGAATGAAAAATGATGAGAGGTGACTTGATAGAGGTAACGAGATGATTTAAGGCCTAGATAGAGAGGATAACCAGATACTTTTCCCATTGCAAATTGTGAGGGAGCATAAATTGGAAGTTTTTGAAGTAAGGTTTACAGGAGATGTCAGAGATGGTTTCTTTACAATGTGCAGGAGGTGCGTAGAATGCACTGCCAACAGTGGTAGTAGAGTCCGAAACATGAGGGATATTTAAGCAACTCTTAAGATAACCAGCTGGATGAGGGTAAAATGTAGGGACTGTAGGATAAAAGGTCAGCACAACATTGAGGCCCAAAGTGTCTGTACTGCACTGTACTATACTGTTCTACGTTCTTAATGGGAGGGTTACATTCGCACAAAGAGGTTTCAGAAAGCTGAAGAGGATAGGATCTAGTGAAGAGACACAAATAGGAAGGTTAGCTCGGATTGTCAGAAGTAACAGAGACAGCGATGGTCTGATCTGGAGCAGACAACCCAGACTGGGAGGGGTGTGAGGACGGGATGTGGTTTCACAGGGAGGGAGGACCATAGAGTCACAAGGTGTTATAAAAATGTGGAGAATAGTAGGGTCTGCTGAGGTTCATGGAGATGGGGAGGTTGCGAGGGATGGAGCAGTTGGCAGGGATAAGGATGTTGATAGGATGGCGTGGTTTACACAGACATGAGTGTTTTAGGTAACGAAGCAGATTGTGGGAATCAAGACGGTTTAATAGATTAGAAGAACACACAGATATATGGAGGGTAGTCGTGACCGAAGATGTTTATAGCTATAGAAAGGCATTGGTTCTGCAGGTTATTTAGATATAGAGGGTGTGGAATCTAACGTTTTTACCAGAAGATAAGGATAGCAATTTTAGTTGGAGACAGTTTCACAGGTAAGGGAGCATTGGTAACTTCCTCCAGTTCAGTCAAAGTGGGAATGTTTGTAGGGGAGGGTGACATTTACACAGATAGGGCTGTAAGAACTGTAGAAGGTTATAGAGATGAGTAGATGGACGGAGAGACTGCAGGAGCTTACATTGACAGGGTGGGAGATAGCCACGGGCGGAGGTTACACAGATAATGAGTTTTTCCGGAATTGGATCAGGAGAGTAACAGGCATTGCAGTGAGTTCTAAAAGGTAAAAACAATAACTGCAAATGCTGAAAACCAAATACTGGATTAATTTTTGGAAGAGCACCATTATTCCTCACTGCCGTTATTCCTGATGAAGGGCTTTTGCCCGAAACGTCGATTTCGCTGCTCGTTGGATGCTGCCTGAACTGCTGTGCTCTTCCAACACCACTAATCCAGTATTGCAGTGAGTTCTACAGATCGGGAATGCTGGAGGGACCTGAAAGGATTGTAGGTCCCCACAGATTGATCGTGTCTTTTGGACTCGAAAAAGAGATAAGGACAGCTTCAACCCAATGTATGCTGTTTTCATTTTCCTGATAAGAGCTTCAATATCCCCCATCAGCCAGGGATCCTTTAACTTGCCAGCATGTCCCTTTACTCGAACAGGGACACACTGGCCCTGGATTCTGGAGATCACATTTGCCAGTAATTCATTTTTCTTCAAACAGACTCACCCAGTTGATGGTAACATGATGTGGAGGAGCCTGTGTTGGACTGGGATGGACAATGTTAAAAATCACACAACACCAGCTTACAGCAGGTTTATTTGGAGGCACTAGGTTTCAGAGCGCTGCTTCTTCATCAGGTGGTTACGGAGCATAGTTATTAGGCGCAGATTTTATAGCAACAAGATTGCAGTGTCATGGAAAGTAATACCAAACAAATTTAGTTTATGTTTTCATCGTTTAGAATGTGGGCGGCACGGTGGCACAGTGGTTTGTGGTCAGCACAGTGGCACAGTGGTTAGCACTGCTGCCTCACAGCGCCAGAGACCCGGGTTCAGTTCCCGCTTCAGGCGACTGACTGTGTGGAGTTTGCACGTTATCCCCGCGTCTGCGTGGGTTTCCTCTGGGTGCTCCGGTTTCCTCCCACAATCCAAAAATGTGCAGGTCAGATGAATTGGCCATGCTAAATTACCCGTAGTGTTAGGTATGGGGTAAATGTAGTGGTATGGGTGGGTTGCGCTTCGGCGGGGCGGTGTGGACTTGTTGGGCCGAAGGGCCTGTTTCCACACTGTAATTAATCTAAAAAAAATCTAAAATGATCACCTGCGCTTTGAAAGCAGGTGCTTTGAAATAAACCTGTTAGACTATAACCTGGTGTTGTGTGATTTTTAATTCACCCAAACGAACTCTGCCCGATCCTGCCGGATGGCCCCAAACCTGGCCCGACTCCAGTTTAAGACCTTAATCTGTGGACCTGTCTGATCTATTTCCATAACTATGTTAAAATGAAGGCAGTTGTGGTCACTGGACACAAAGTGCTCTCTGACTGTCACTTGCCCGACCTCGGTTTCTGAGGAGAGGTCCAGTGTTGCACCCGCCTGTGTCGAGTGGGGCCCTTGATATATTGATCTGGGAAATTTTCTTGTACACATTTGACAAATTCCAACCCATACGGGCCTTTTACACTCTGGGTGGTCCAGTCCGTACAGAGGAAGTTAAAATCTCTAATCAATACTACCCTGTTATTTCTACAGGTACCTGCAATCTCTCTACACATCTGCTCCTCTCGTACCCACTGGCTATTTGGGGGTCCAGAACACCATCCCAGCAGACTGACCATCCCCTTTTTGTTTCTAACTTCTCACCATATGACCTCATTAAATCACCCAGAAAGACTATCCTTTCTAAGCACTGTTGTTCTGCCCTCCCCGATCAAAAGGACAACTCCCCCTCCTCACTTACTTGTCCTTCTGTCCCGCCTGTAGCTTCTGTATACTGGAACACTGAGCTGCCAGTCCTGCCCTTCTCTCAGCCATGTTTCTTTTATGGCTATAATATCCCAGTCCTCCAGAGACAATCCATGCTTTAAGTGCATCTGCTTTCCCAGTCAGGCCTCCTACTTTGAAATAATGAACTTTAAACCAGAAGGCTTTTCCCTCCCTTGACTGTGCCCCTGGATATCCTGGATAGAAAAATGCTCTCGATGTCTGATGTATTTTTCCCTTGACTGGTCAATGGGCCCTTTCTTACTCAGAGTCCAAGTCCCTGCCAAACTAGTTTAAACCCTCCGGGGTAAGACAAACAAATCTACCCCCAGGGATACTGTTGCCCCTCTGGTTCAAGTCAAACCCGCCCCCACCCCCACTCCACTTTTTCAGGTCACCTCTACCCCAGAAGAGATCCCAATGATCCAAGAACTGAAAACCCCGACCACTCCACCAGCTCCCCTGCCACGTATCCATCTGGCCGATCTTTCTATTTCTATCCTCATTTGCATGTGGCACTGGGAGTATTCTGAAGATCACAACCCTTGAGGTAATGCTTTTTAACTTCTTTCCACACTCTCTGTACGTATTTCACAGGATCCCATCCATTTGGCTAACTAAGTCATGTGTACCGTTGTGAACAATGACCTCTGGGTATTTACCCTGTCACTTCAGAATGTTCAGTAACCGCTCAGAGACACCCATTACCTGGAGGGCAGCACACCATCCTGGGGTCTCTTCTGCAGCCAAATAATCTCCTGTCTGTCCCCCTCACAACTGAGTCTCCTATCAGTATCACGATCAGAAGAGAGGATCTGACAAACAGAGACTGGGAGGACTATCTGCAGTTGGGTCTATATTTGGAAAGTGGGAGCCAGGGACATCAACACCAATTAGCTTGATGTCAGTGATGTATACGTTGTTGGAAGCGATTCGGCGGCAGAGGATTTATATGCATTTCCAAAGGCAAGGATTGATTATGGATAGTCAGCACAGCTTTGGAATGCTGCGTAGAATTCTGATCATCCTGATTTAGAATGCATTTCCTGAAACTGTAAATGGTGCAAGGATTGACCAAGATGTCACTGATAATGGAGGGTTTGACAGAAACGGAGAGGCTGGATAAGCTGGAAAGCAATATGGGGGTGGGGGCGGGTGGGATGAGAGCTTTGGCAGATAAGGTTAAGGAAAATGCAGAGTTTTCTACAGCACACACGTACGATAAAGCAACTGCAGAGACAACAGGGCCCCTCAAAGTTCAGTGAGGCCATCCATGTGTGGAACCACAGGAGATGGGCAAATGTCTAAATGAATACTTCATGTTAGAACGTACTGTGGACAAAGACTAGGAAACAAAGGTAAGAAATAGTGATGGCTTTTAAAGAGTCCCCATTGCAGAAGAGGTGGTGCTGGAGGTCTAAGAACACAAAGGTAGAGAAAGCCCAAGTGTATCCCAGAACATTGTGACAAAGTTGTTGCAGGGACCCGAGCAGGGATATTTGTGTCATTATCTTTCGCATTTCCATTGGGCATAGGTGGCTGAGGGGTGACCTTATAAAGGCTTAGAAAACCATGAGGGGTACAGGTAAGTTGATTAATCAACGTCTTTACCCCAGGGTAGTAGAGTCCATAACTAGATGGGATTGAACTGCAGAAGGAGAAGGCATTAGCAATTCTGGAAAGTGTGAAAATAGGTATAACCCCTGCGCTGGATTGGAATTATCCTTAGTTTCTCTTGTAAGCCAGGAAGGAGATTGCCGAGCCTTTGGATTTGATCTTTATGACATCATTGTCTACAGGAATAGTGCCAGAAGGTTGGAGGACAGCAAATGTTGTCCCCTTGACGAAGAAGGGAAGTAGAGACAACCCTGGGTAATTATAGACCTGTGAGCCTTACTCAGATTGTGGGTAAAGTGTTGGAAAGGCTTGTAAAAGCTAGCATTTATAAACATCTGGAGATTAATAAGTTGATGACGGATATTCAGCACGGTTTTGTGAAGGGTCGGTCATGCCTCACAAACCTTATTGACGTATTTGAAAAGGTGACCGTGGGTAAAGCAGATCTTGGTAGTGCAGATGAACAGAGAGATCACTGTCCATGTACATGGATCGGAGAAAGTTGCCACACAGGTTGATAGAGTTATTAAGAAGGCATTCAGCATGTGAGCTTTTATTGGTACAGGGATTGAGTTTTGGAACCATGAGATAATGCTGCAGCTGTACACAACTCTGGTGCAGCCGCAGTTGGAGTGTTGCCTATGGCCCAGGTCACCGCAGTACAGGAAGGATGTGAAAGATTTGGAGTTCAGAGGAGGCTTACTAAGATTTTACCAAGTCTGGAGTGAAGGTCTTATAAGGAAGGATCAGGGAATTGAATCTGTTTCTGTTCACGAGAGGACGTTTGAGGACAATTATTTGAGACACATAAGATAATTTTAGAGTTAGATGGGTTGGACATTGGATGGTGATGCCAAGAATGAGGGCAGATAGCTTTAAATTGAGGTAGATATTAATATTAATAAATAGCTATGGGACAGATGCCAGAGGTAGGTTCTTTGCTCAGAATAGTCAGGGCATGGATTGCATTGTCTGCAACAGTAGTAGACTCACCAACTTTAAGGACATTTAAATGTTCATTGGATAGGCATATGGACAAGAATGGACCAGTGTTGGCAACTTAGGCTTCAGATTGGTTCCACAGGTCGACGCAACATCGAGAGCTGAAAGGCCAGCAATGTCACCTTCTGTGTTCTAGAGGGCATAAATATGAGATGGGAGAGGAAGGACTTAGATGGGATTGGAGGAGAACATTTTTCACACAGAGGATGGTGCAGGCATGGAATGAGCTTCCAGGGGAAGTAGTAGAGAAAAGTACAATAACAACATGTAAAAGACATTTGGGCAGGTACATTGAGAGGAGAAGGTTTGAAGGGATATTGGTCAAGTGCAGGGAAACGTGACTTGGTCAGGTACTCTGGTCAGCACTGATTAGTTGGATCGAAGGAGCTGTGTCCGTGCTGCATGGCTCTGTCTCCAATTAATGGAGGAGGAGACAACCGAGATGAGACATGTTGTCGGCACTGAAGCAAGTTACAGCGATAGAGATGGTAGTCTGGAATGCAGTACGTTTCAAATATGTGGAGGGACTATCGGTGAGGGAGGAGGTTACAGAGACAGGAACTGTTATAGGAGTTACACTTTTTGGAGACACTGGACCACAAGACATGCCACAGATACAGTGTTGCAGAGTAGTGAGTCTTAGTACAACAAAACTTACAGTAGGGGTGGGGATAGAGCCTGGGGTGTGTCTGTACTGTGCTCCCCCTCCAGCACTGTATCTGTGTCATGTCTTGTTAGCCCATGTTTGGAGCTCTCTCATTTCTCTCTGCTCTGTGCACTGTGAGTGATCCTACCTCACTGCAGGATTTATTGAAGGCTCCAGATCTCCCTTCCCTTTGTCTCTCTGGCTGACCAACCATATTCAATGTGGTGATAGACGAGACACCCAGCACTCGGGACGCCTACTGAGTCATAAACTTCCTGAGTATCTACAGGAGATAGAGAAATAGACAGAATGGGAAATTCAATAGATGCACTGAAGGGTACACATGGAGAATGTGTGAGTAAGTCACGCAGAGATCTGGAAAATCCCGGGCTCCATCCCTGGCCTGCGCTGCTGCGTCTCTCTGGAGTGGAGAATTCTGTTGGCTCAGGATCTGGAGTAGCTGCAAGAGTGAGGCACACTAACAGAGACTGCAGTTAGACCCACACAGTGAGGGATACCACATGGAGAGATACTGAGTGATAGCACCAGACTGCTGGAAGATGTCAGTATCAAACAATTGTATCGGAAGAACGGGTTTTGCTTCATTTTTCACTGGTATAACCGGTCAGGAATGAGCAATCTGTGAGCAGGTGAAGTGATGGCAGAGTGGTATTATTGCTACAGCATGTATCCAAACCTCAGCTAATATTCAGGGGAGACAGGTTTGAATCACACCATCAGAAATGGGGGAATTTTAAATCAATAATTTAAAAAAAACATGCAACGAACAATTCATGAATAAGTATGAAGCCATTGCTTTTGTCCAAAATAATCTTTGCTCATCAATATACACTGGTCCTTGAGAGAAGGATATCTGCCCATCCTCATGTGGTCTGCACGACATACCCACAGCAAAGGGTTTGCCTCTCAATTACCGTCTGAAATGGCCAAGCAAGTAACTCAGCTCAAGGGCAGCTAGGGATGGGCAAGAAAGGTTGGTCAGCCAGAGACACCCACATCCCACGAGTAAATAAAAACAGTCCCTTTGCACTGGGCCCCAATGGAATCATGATGGGACCAGTGTCCTGGCCAACCATGTCGGTAGGTTCATGGGCAGAGCTTTAAGCTGACATGGAGGATGCAGGGACAGGCTTCAGGAGAAAGGAGCATTCCAAATCCAAAGAGAAAAAAGTGAAGCATCAGAACAGCGTAAGGATGTAATTGAAGACAAGCAGAAAGGAACAGGAAGGGACAGAGTTTAACTAAAACCGTAGATCAGTGAATAGGTTTGTGACAGGCGATTGTTGGAAAGAGTGAGTTATGTTTTTTTTGAATGGACAAAGAATCTTCAATAAGATAGATGGATTTGTGACACAGAGATAAATGGGATTTAGACACCAGAGAGGCATGGTTTCAGGATGAATAAAAGGTGGAACATAAATATTTCACAAACTTGCGGGATCTAAGGCAGAATGGGAAAGGATGGTTGGGTAACGTTGACAGACATGGGTAATAAAGGCATTACAGAGAAAGCATTTGGCTGCAGATCATGAAGTAGAGTCAGTCTGAATGTAAATTCTGGCTACTACTTGCTAAGGGCACAAGCCTCAGAACAGTTTTTAATCACCGAACAGCATTTCATTGCTCATCGCTGCATTAAACAGGAGCTCATTGGAATTTTTAACAAAGGCATTGTGATAATTTTGGGAAACTTCAATATTCACATAACCTGGGATAAGCTCACTGACAGCAGTGATATTCGAAGAGGAGTTCGGAGAACTTCTTTTTTCCTCAGTGTTTCTTGAAATGAAACATTGTGCAACTGGCGACGAACGTAACTATCCCAGAGCGACCGTTTTCTGGTGAAGCTGAAAGAATGAGTAATATCACACGGAGAGATCCTCCAGGAATTTGGGATAAAGTGACATTTAATTAATTATAAAGGTTTAACGTGAATCACAAAATGGGCAAGATACAACTAGAAACAAAATAACCAATTTTCACACGTTTGAGAGGAGAACAGACCAAGGGTTATCAGGATGAAGAGACTCAAATGTGTGTCTGCAAACAAACAGTTGAAAACACTTGAAGAACTGTGTAAAACATTCAACAAAAGGACATTCCATTGAAACAGTCAAAACCTCAGCAAGAAATTCCCACTTGTCTCTCACTCAGGACAACTTGGAACTTATTAGAATATCAGGCTCAGAAGATCAACAAAAGGTACTAACAATTTGAAAGTGAGAGAGCGTTTATGCAGTAAGTGTTAGAGGGAACTGTCTGCTAGCAGGAGGGGGGCAATGGGAAGGAGAATCATTGTCAGGATTTGATGAGATGACAGGAACAGGGAAAGGTGAAGGTGCTGGAGGTGGTGAGAGTGTTACAGAGAGTGGTCAGGGCCTGAACAGTGTTACAAAGCCAGTATGGAGGGGTTTGCAGAGGTAGGGAGGGGCATATGTATTTTTATTTATTCATTCATGGGATGTGGGTGTCACTGCCTGGACCAGCATTCTTTGCCCTCGCTGATAATTACCCAGAGGGCAGCTCAGAGTCAGCCATATTGCTGTGAGTCTGGAGTCACGTGCAGTCCAGATCAGTTTAGAATGTCAGATGTCCTTCCCTAAAGGACGTAAGTGAACCAGATGAGTGTTTCCTACTGATCAACAATGCTTTTATGGTGGCCTCACCAATGTCCACCATGACATGACATCCCAACTTCTACTCTCAATGCTCTGCCCAGTGAAGGTAAGCATCCCAAACGCCTGCTTCACCAGCCTGTCTACCTGTGACACCACTTTCAAAGAACTGTGTACCTGCATCCGTGGGTCTCTGACTGACAACACTACCCAGAGCCCGAACATTAACTGTACAAGTCCCACCCTGGATTGTTTTACCAAAATGGAACACCTTGCATGTATCTAATTCAACTCCATCTGCGATTCTTCAACCCACTATCCCAGCAGTACTGTTCATCCTGTTTTATCATAGTTAACCTTCGTCACTGTCCAATATCTCACCAATTTTAGTGCCAACCACAAATGTACTCACAAGGACATCAATATTCTCAGCCAAATCAATTATCCAAATTACAAACAACAGTAGACTGACTACACCTTCAGTCAGAAGAACAAAATATCTCCCTTCTCCCTCTATCTCCTACCATGAAGTAGATTCTATATCCAGTTGACTAGCTCCTCGTGGATGCCGTATCCATTTACCATGATTAGTATGTATTACCCAGTTTATCACAAGGAACGTAGAACACAGAACAGTTCAGCACAAGGCCGTTCGGTCCTCAATGTTATGCCAACCTTTTAGCCTCCTCTAAGATCACACTAACCTAGATACATCTCATTTTACTATCATCAATGCACCTTTCCAAGAGTCCATTAAATGTCCCTCATGTATCTAACTCTACTACGACCACTGCAGTGCATTCGACGCACCCACCACTCTGTGTGGAGAACCAAACTCTGAAATCTCCCCTTAACCTTCTTCCAATCACCTTAATATTATACACCCTTGCGACAGCCATTTCTGCCATGGTGGAAAAAAACATCTTTCACTGTTCACTCTCTCTGTGCCTCTCATTATCTTTTTCACCTTAACCATGTCGCCCCTCACCCTTCTTCACTCCAATGAGAAAAGCCTTTGCTCCCTCAACCTTTCTTCACAAGAAATCGCCTTCAGACCAGGTAACTCTCCTCTTTACCCTCTCTAAAGTTTTCACTTCCTTCCTGTAATGAGTGGACCAGAACTGAACACAATATCTCAGTGTGGTCTAAGCAGAGCTCTATAGAGCTACAGCATAGTCTCACGGCTCTGAAACTCAACTCCCCAGCTAATGAAAGCCAACACAACGTATTACTTCTGACCAACAACCCCATCAGCTTGGGTGGCAACTTTGAGGAATCTATGCACATGGAACGAAACATCCCACTTTTACTCTACACTGCGAAGAATCCGACTTTTATCCCAGTGTATTCAGAATCCAAGTTCGACCATCCAAAATGAATCACTGTACACTTCTCCAGATTGAACTCTATCTGCCACTTATCAGCCCAACTCTGCATCATGTCAATGCCCCATTGCAACCAGCAACAGATCTCCATGCTATCCACCAATCCACCAACCATTATAACATTGGCAAACTTACTAACCCATTTTTCCACTCCCACATCCAAGTCATTTATAAAAATCATAAAGAGCATGGTTCCGGGAACTGATCCCTGCAGGACACGACTGATCACCAAGCTCCATGCTGAATGCTTTCCATCTATCATCACCCTCTGTCTTCTATGGGCCAGGAATTCGGTATCCAGACAGATAGGTTTCCTTGTATCCCATGCCTCCGTACTTTCTGAATGCTTAGAGGTAATGAGGTGCTGTATGATAGGATGGAGAAGTGCTGTGGGGATTGCAGAATGTTACAGTGATATCATGTGATGGAGAGGCTGAAGGGTAGGTCAGTAAGGACTGGATGTGACAGACAGAGTGGACTGTAGGTGCTGGACAAGATGACTGATGTAAGGACTTTGTGGCGTTGTGGGGATAGTGGACATAACACTAAGTTTCAAAGTCAATTTGGAAAGAGATAAGGATCGTGCAGAAGTGAAGGTGCCAAATTTGGGGAAGCCCCCTAATTATTAGAATATTACTGTCACTGGGCATTATCATTATCACGAGACAGGATCTGACAAACACAGACGTGGAGGAACTATTTGCAGTTGGGTTCATATTCGAAAAGAGGAAGTACATTAAAGTGATACAGTGAGAATTCAGGGCCAGTGTGTTCCCTGAAGAATGAATGACAGAGTCAGTAACTCCAGCGAATACTGCTAAAGCGATATCGTGAGCTGGATAAAGGAAGTACAGTGCAATGAAAACAGGCAAAGCCCTTTAATAGTATAGAAAGTGCAAGGGGGCCTGAAAAATGAGGGTCAAAGAATGGGCATGAATAACCTTGGCAGATATTGTTAAGGAAAGGCTATAAGGTATTTTATCAATACAATTAGAGCAAGACGATTACCAGTTGAAGAGTGGGGCCTGTTAGACACCTAATGGACAATCTGCGCATGGAGCCAGAGGAAGCAGGTGAGGTCTTCAATGAATACTTCCCACCTGTATTCACTCAGGAGAAAGGCATTATAGCCAGGGATTTGAATTGCGATGCTGAGGTTCTCGACCATGCTAAGATCAATATGGAGGCGGTATTAATTTTTCACAGGCATAAAGGTGGAGAAATCCCCAAAGCCCAATGAAATATATACCAGCCTGCGATGGGAGGTAAGGGAGGAGATTGCTGGAGTCTTGGTGGATATATTTAATACTTTGCTGACCACAGGTGAAGTGCCGATTGACTGGAGGATCGCTAATGTGGTTCCTTTGTTCAAGAAGGGCAGCAGGGATAGGCCAGGTAATCATATAGATTACATATATAGTCTGACAGCAGTGGGAGGGAAATTTCTGGAAACAATTCTGAGGATGATTCAACACTTGAAAAGGCGGGGATCAACTCGGCTGAGTCATCACGGATTTTGCAGAGGAAGATACTGTCTGAGGAATTCAGTTGCGTTTTTTAAAAATGGTCTCTCAAAATGTTGATGAGGGCAGTGCAGATGATGTGGTTTACATGGAATTCATTAAGGTCTTTGACAAGGTCTCACATGGAAGGCTTGCCTAAAAGGGAAGAGCCACTCGGATTCAAGGCAAGTTGGTCAATTGGATACACAATTGGTGGATAAACCTTTCCGTGTTTGATTTCCTTTCACCAGCGGATGTACCACAGCGATCTGTGCAAAAATCATTGCTGATTATTCTATCGAATAATAACTTCGATGTGCAAGCAGAAGGAATCATGAGTAGGTTTGCAGATGACGTGAAAGGTTGTTCACAGTGAGGAGGATGGTCTCTAGCTACAGTCTGATGATGATTAGATGATAATCTGAGCAGACTTTAGTTCTGATCAATGTTGGGAGGTATGATAAGCAATAAGACATAATGAATGGTTGGTCCATGCGGAGCACTGAGGAACACAGGGACATTAGTGGACAAGTCCCAAGACCCTGTAGTTGTCATCTCAGGGAGACAGGGTGGGAAAGGCACCTGAACTGGGAGCAGGAGGTGGGGGGACCCATATTCTGGTGTGGTGAATTGTTAGAGCTAATTGAGAGGATATAAACTAGTCTGGCAGGGTGTTGGACTTTAAATAATCGTAAGGCAAGAAAGAATCTTGCGAATGATGCACACGTTAAAGAGAGCAAATTCAACAGATAAAGCAGGCAAGAACATAGCAGGGAATGGGGGAAAACTGATTATTAAACTGCATTTATTTCAATGAAAGAGGTCTGACAGATGAACTCAGGACATGGATTTGAACATGGGACTGGGAGATAATAGTTATTACAGAAACACAGCTGAGGGAGGGGCAGGACTGTCAACTCATTATTTCAAGTTAGAGAGACTGCAGGAAGCATCGAAGGGAGGCAAGAGAGGACGCTTGGTGGTGGATTGCATGTGTCACCACATCAGTACTTAGAGAGAATATTCTGTGGGATTATCCAGTGAAGCCATCTTAGTAGAAATGAGAAATAAGAATTGGTCATCACTCTGACACGATTGTCCTACTGATTCCAAATAGTCAGAGGCAGACTAAGGAACAAATATGTCGGGAGGTCTCAAATATCAATCATAATAATAGGCCTGTTATGGTAGGGTTTTTTGAACTTTCCAAACCTAGACTGGGACTGCCAGTATTCAGCATTTGCAAGGGAGGAATTTGGTAATTGCGTTCCAGCAAACTCCCAGTCAATATGTAAATGGCCCGAAAACAGAAATAGGCAAAACCTGACCTCCCCTTGGGAAACAAGGTAGCGAAAGGGACTGAGGTTAGTGGGAAAGCATTTTGCCAAAGTGACAGCAGTTCTACTAGTGTGAAAACAGCGATGGAAAAGGACAGGGCTGGTTCACAGGTTCAAGTTATAAAATGGGGCCAGACTAATCTTGATCGTATTGGGCAGGAACTTTCAAAAGGTGAGTGGGGAGGCTATTTACAGGGAAAGGGAAGTCTAGCAAGTGAGAATATTTTAAAAGTGAGATAAATTGAGCGATCAGCGCCAGCATGTACCTGTTTGTGTGCAGCTCAATGCTGACAGCATTCGGAAACATTGGCTGTATAGTGAAGGTCTGGTCAAGGAAAAGGGGGCAGGTCAGGTATAGCCAGCTGGATCAAGGGAATCCCTGAGGATCAGAGGGGCTGTAGGAATACACTTTGGGTAGAAATCAGGAATGCAGAAAGGGGACATGAAATAGCGTCGGCAGAGAAGGATAAGGATAATCCAAAAGTGATTGTATAAAATATTATAAGTAAACGAGTACCTCAGAACAAAATAGAGGCCCTTAAAAATCAATGAGGAAATTCATGTGTGGAACTGCAGGATATTTACTAAGACCCTAAACATATTTTTCACTCCAGACTTACTGTGGAGAAAGACTGGGGAACTCAGGGAACAAGAGTAATATGTTAGACCACAATTGGAGTTCTCTGTAATTCCAGTCACCCTGCTATAGGAATGATGCTATGAAACTTGAAAGTGCTCAGAAAAGATTCACAAGATGTTGCCAGGGTTCTTGCTGAATAAGCTCGGATTATTTTCCCTGGAGCATCGGAGACTGAGGGGTGACCTGACAGAGGTTTATATAAACATGAGATGTATGGATTGGGTAAACATTCAAGGTCTTTTCCCAGGGGTTGGGGAGCCCAAAACTAGAGGGCATAGGTTTAATGTTAGAGGGGAAAGGTTTAAAAGGGATTGACGGGACAGCTTTTTCATGCACATGGTGATGCGTGTGTATGGAATGAGCTGAGAGAGAAAGCAACAGACACTGATACAATTACAACATTTAAAAGGTATCTGGATGGGTATATGAATAACAAGGGTTTTGAGGTACATGGGCCAAATGTTGGGAAATGGGATGGATGAATTTAGATCTTCTGGTCAGCATGGATGAGTTAGACTGAAGGCTCTATTTCCATGCTGTTCATCTCTATGACTTGAAAAGAGTGTATGTTTTAGAAGAGGTGGTGCTGGAGGTTTTAAAACACAAAGGTATGGAAAGCCCTAGGACCTCATTAAGTGTATCACTGCACATTGTGTGATGCTAGGGAAGAAATTGTGGGACCCCAAGCAAAGGTATTTGTACAATTGACAGCCATGTGTGATGTGCTGGAAGGTGGAATCGTGGACAGTGAAGGAGGTTTGCTACGATTACAAAGGGATCTTGATGATATGGGTGAATGGGCTGAAAAACTGTAGAGGGAATTCAATCTGAATAAATGTGAGGTAGTGCATTTGGGAAAACAAACAAGAGTAGAGCTTATACAATTAATGTTCGGGCCTCGGTTAGGGTTTTAGAGCAGAGGGACCTCCGGGTTCAGGTACATAATTCTTGACGTTTGCATCACAGGATGGATAAGACAGTGCTTGGCATGCCTGACTATCGCTCAGTCCATTGAGTGGAGGATTCGGGACGTCATGTTGAGATTGTGCAGACATTTAGGAGGCCTGTTCTGCACTACTCTGTCCAGTTCTGGTCGCCCAGTTATAGGGAGGATATTATTAAGCTGCAGGGCATTCAGAAGAGATTTAAAAGAATGTTGCTGGGTATGGAAGGCGTGAGTTCTGGAAAAATGCCTATCCAGCCAGTCTTTTTTCACTGGAGCCTGGAGGATGATAGATGACCTGATGGAAGTATATGAAAAGGATGAGGGATATAGATAGAGTTAATGGCAGTTGCCTTTTCTGCAGGAAGTGCGAGTCTCAAGTGGAGGGGCCGAATTTTTAAGTTGAGAGGATGGATATGTTAAAAAAAAGACACTGGGGCAAATTGTTACACAGAGGGTGGTTTGAGTATGGAAAGTACTTCCTGACGAAAGGGTGGATGTGGGTACAATTACAATGTTTAAAAGACATTTGGTTAAGTACGGGAATAGGGAAGGGTTAGAGGCATATGGGCCAGCAACAGGCAGCTGAGATGGGTTTAGTTTGAAATCATGTTTGGTGCCAACTGAAGGGTCAGTTTCCATGCTGTTCAACAATGACAAGAATATGGTTTTGTTCCATTATTTAAGAAAGGCTGCGATGGAAAGCCATGGAAGTAAACACCAATTAGCCACATGTTGGTGGTAGAAGTGATTCTGCCAGAGAGGAGTTACATGCATCTTGAAAGGCAAGGATTGATGAAAGATAGTCGGCACAGCTTTGTGTTTACAAAGTCAGGTCTCAATAACATGATTGCTTTCGTTGAAGTGGTGACCATACATTGTCTACACCAACGTCAGAAGGGCCTTTGACAGGGTTTATCATGAGATACTGGTGAGTAAGGTTAGTTCACATGGGATTAGGGAGAGCTCACCAACTGGATACAAAATTGGTTTGACAGGATGATACAGAGAGTGGTGGGAGAGAGTTGTTGTTCATACTGGTGGCCTGTGACCAGCGGTGTGATATAAGGATCGGGGCTGGGTCCACTGATGTACATCATCTACATAAACGATTTGGTTGAGAATATAGGAGCCATTGTTTGTAATTTTATGGATGGTCAAATTAATGGTGTAGTGGGCAGTGAATACAGTTATCAAAGGGGATCTCGACCAACTGGGCCAGTGGGCCAAGGAATGAACGATGGAGTTGAATTCAGATGTTGGATTTTGTTAAGACAAATCAGGATAACTAAACAGTTAATGGCAAGGCCCTGGGCAGTGTTGTCGAACAGAGAGAGACCAAGGACTGCAGTTACATTGTTCCTTGGAAGTGGCAATCACAGGTGGACAGCTTAGAAAAAGCAGCATTTGGTAAACTTGCCCTCATTGGCCATCACTTTGCTATATGAGTTGGAGATATTTGTAACATTGTCCTAAATATTTCCCTTGGGCAGAGGAGGCTCTTGGCTGAACTTTTCAAGGTTTATAAAATCTTGCGGACCCTGAGTAAGGTGAAAATCCGAGGGGAGGTGAGTCCAAAACTAGACGGTATCAACGGGAGGTGAGAGAACAAGGATTTAAAGGGGGAGCTGAGGGGCAACATTATCCACAGAGGATGGTGTATAGATGGAACAAACTGCCAGGGCCACATGGGAGAAACAAGAACAATTACAACATGGAAAAGGCACTTGGACAGATACATGGAGAGGAGTAGGTTTGAAGGGATATGGGCCACACAGGCTGAAGCGATTCGTTCAGTTTGGTAAACCTGGTCAGTACGGACTAGTCGGACTGTAGGTTTTGTTTCCGTGCTGCATGCCTCTGTCTCCAGTTACTGGAGGAGGAGACGACCGGGATAAAGCATGTTATAGACACTAAAGCAAGTTACAGCGATAGGGATGGTAGACTGGAATACAGTACGTTTCAAATACATGGAGGGACGAATGAAAGGGAAGGGAGGAGGTTACAGGGGCTGGAACTGATGTAGGAATTACACATTTTTGAAGACACTGGTCAATGAGACATGACGTAGTTACAGTTTTGGAGAGGGAGCGCAGAACAGAAAGATCCCAGGCAGCAGTCCCACCCTCTCGTGGGAGGCCTGCTTTCCCCTTTGCTATACTGATGCTCACTAAGACAGTACAGGTCTGGATCAATAACGGTGACAATCCCGATGCTGACTCAGTACAAAGTAAGTTAAAGTATTGGCGGAGATTGAGCCTGGGTTGTGTCTGTACTGTGCTCCCCCTCCAGCGCTGTATCTGTGTCATGTATTGTTAGCCAATGTTTGGAGCCCTCTCATTGCTCTCTGCTCTGTGCATGTGAGTGATCTTACCTCACTGCAGGATTTGTTGAAGGCTCCAGATCTCCCTGCACTTTGAAAATGGTTGGTCAGCAAGAGACACAATGAGATGATGGACGAAACACCCAGCAGCTGGGAAGGCTACTGCGTCAAGAACTTCCTGAGTACCAGGAGACTGAGAGATAGACCGATTGGGAAATTAGACATATGCAGGAAGGGTTACACAGGGAGAATGATACTGTATCCCACAGAGATCTGCAAAAAAACAGTCTCCATCCCTGGCCTGTGCTGCTGTGTCCCTCTGGAGTGGAGAATTCTGTTGGCTCAGGATGTGGAGTAGCTGCAAGAGTGAGGCACACTAACAGAGACTGCAGTTAGACCCACACAGTGAGGGAGTCCACATGGAGAGATAAAGAGTGATATCACCAGAGTTCAGGATGATTTCAAGATCAAACAAATATGTAGGAAAAACGGGTTTAGCTTCATGACGCACTTCATGATGTATCAATGCTCAGGGATGAGCAACCGGTGAGCAGCTGAATTGCTGGCCTAATAGTATTATTGCTAGAGCATGTATGCCAAACCTCAGCGAATGTTCTGTGGAGGCAGGTGTCAATCCCACCATCAGAAATGGAGAAATTTGAAATCAATAACTAAAAGAAAAGGTCATTAACGGTCGATAAATACATATGAAACCATTGCTGGTGTACGAAAAAAAAAGCCCAAACACTTGTCATTTCAAGAATGTCATCTGCCCATCCTCACATGGTCTGCACGACATCCCCACAGCAAAGTGTTTGCCTCTCAATGACCCTCTGAAATGGCCAAGCACGTTACTCAGCTCAAGGGCAGCTAAGGCTGGTCAAGAAAGACTGGTCAGCCAGAGACACCCACATCCCATACCTGATTTTAAAAAAATAATCCATTGGCATGGCCCCACTGGAACTGTACTGTGGCCAGTGTCCTGACCAGTCATGTCAGTAGGTTTATGGACAGGACTTCAAACTGACAGAGAGGATGCAAGGACTTGATTCAGGTGAAAGGAGCTTTCCAAATCCACAGAGGAAAGGTGAAGTATGGGAGAAGCATGGGAATGTGACTGAAGACAAGCAGAAAGGAACAGGATGGGACAGAGTTTAATGAAAATTGTACATCAGGAAATCGGCTTGTGACAGGAAATTGTGGGAAAGAGTAAATTATGGTTTTTTTTGGAATGGGTAATGTCTCTTCAATAAGGGAGATTGATTTGTGACACAGAGATAAAAGATTTAGACACCATTGTGACGTGGTTACAGGGCGAACAAAAGTTGGACATAAGTATTCAATGGGTCACAACCTTGCGGAAACTCAGGCAAAATGGGTAATGCTAACAATAATGGATAACAAAGGCATTACAGAGAAAGCATTTGGCATCAGATCATGAAGTAGAGTCAGTCTGAATGTAAATTCTGGCTACGACGTGCCAAGGACACAAACAGCAGAACAGTTTTAGCCACCGAACTGCATTCCGTTGCTCATCACTGCATTAAACAGGAACTCCTTGTAATTTTTTTACAAACACATTGTGATAATTTTGGGAAACTTCAATATTCCCATAATCTGCACAGTCACACTGACAACAGTGATACTGGAAGAGGAGTTCAAAGAATTTTTTTTCAGTGTTTCTTTGAATAACAAATTGTGCAACTGGCTGGGGACGTAACTATCTCAGAGCGATCGTTGCGTGATGAAACTTAGTGAATGAGTAATGTCACCTGGAGAGATCCTCTGGGAAATTGTGATAAAGTGCAGTTTAAAGACATACAAAGTTTTAAAGTGAATCGCAGAAAGGACAAGCTACAACTAGAACCAAAAACAGCCAATTACATGGGTTTGAGAGGAGAACTGACCAAGGTAAAGAAGCGAAACAGACTGATACATGTACCTGTATAAGAACAGTGGAAAACATTTGCAGCAACAGTGTAAAACACCCAATAAAGGGACATTCTATTGAAACAGACAAAACCTCAGCAAGAAATTCCCACTGGCCCCTCATTCAGGACAAAATGGATCATATTAGAGTATGAGGCTGAAAAGATAAACAAAAAGTACTTAAAATCCTGAAGTGAGAGTGTGTTTTAGGAGTAAGTTTTAAAGGGATTGCAAAGGGTCTGCTCGCAGAAGGAGGGCAGTGGGAAGGGGAATCAGTGTCAGGGTTTAATGTCACAAAAGGAACAGGGAGAAGTGAAGGTGCTGGAGGAGGTAAGAATGTTATAGAGAGTGGTCAGGGCCTGAACATTGTTACAAAGCCAGTGTGGATTGCTGCAGCTGGAGGTATTTGCAGAGATAGGGAGGGACATATGTATTCTTATTTATTCATTCATGGGATGTGGGTGTCTTGCTAACTACCCAGAGTACTGGTCAGGGTCAGCCATACTGCAGTGGGTCTGGAGTCACATGTTAGCCAGACCAGGTTAGAACGTCAGATATTCTACACAAGAGGAGGTCAGTGACCAGATGAGTTCTTCCCACTGATCAACAATGCTTTTATGGTGGCCTGACCAATGTCTTGTACAGATACAAGATGATGTCCCAACTCCTACTCTTAATGCTCTCCCCAATGAAGGTAACCATCCCAAACACCTGCTTCACCATTCTGTCTATCTGTAACACCACTTTCAAAGAACTGTGTACCTGTATCACTGGGTCTCTGACTGACAACACTACCCAGGGCCAGAACATTAACTGTATAAGTCCCACCCTGGTTTGTTTCACCAAAATGGCACACTTCACATTTATTTAATTAAACTCCATCTGCTATTCTTCAGCCCACTATCCCAGCAGGACTGTTCATCCTGTTGTATCACGGATAACCTTCATGACTGTCCACTTTACCACCAATTTCAGTGTCACTCAAAAATTTACTTACCAGGAAACCAATATTCCCATCCAAACCATTTATCCAAATGACAAACAACAGTGGACCCACTCCACTGCTGGTCACATGCCTCCAATTAGAAAAACAACATGTCTCCCACCACCCTCTGTCTCCTACCATCAAGCCCAATTTCCTGTCCAGTTAACTACCTCTTCCTGAATGCCATATCCTTTTACACTGATCTGAGTTTATTAACCAGTTTACCATACGACATGCAGAACACAGAACAGTACAGAACAAGACCCTTCGGCCATGATGATATGTCAATCTTTTATCCGACCATAAGATAAAAAAAAAGGTGGCAGATAGACTTTAATTCAGATAAATGCAAGGTGCTGTATTTTGGGAAAGCAAATCTTAGCAGGACTTATACACTTAATAGTAAGGTCCTAGGGAGTGTTGCTGAACAGAGACCTTGGAGTGCAGGTTCATAGCTCCTTGAAAGTGGAGTCGCAGGTAGATAGGATAGTGAAGAAGGCATTTGGTATGCTTTCCTTTATTGGTCAGAGTATTGAGTACAGGAGTTGGGAGGTCATGTTGCGACTGAACAGCACATTGATTAGGCCACTGTTGGAATACTGCGTGCAATTTTGGTCTCCTTACTATCGGAAAGATGTTGTGAAACTTGAAAGGGTTCAGAAAAGATTTACAAGGATGTTGCCAGGGTTGGAGGATTTGAGCTCTAGGGAGAGACTGAACTGGCTGGGGCTGTTTTCCCTGGAGCGTCGGAGGCTGAGGGGTGACCTTATAGAGTTTTACAAAATTATGAGGGGCATGGAGAGAGTAAATAGGTAAAGTCTTTTCCCTGTGGTTGGGGAGTCCAGAACTAGAGGGCATAGGTTTAGGGTGAGAGGGGAAAGATATAAAAGAGACCCCAGGGACGACTTTTTCACACAGAGGGTGTTACATGTATGGAAAGAGCTGCCAGAGGAAGTGTTGGAGGCTGGTACAATTACAACATTTAAGAGGCGTTTGGATGGGTATATGAATAGGAAGGGGTTTGGAGTGATATGGACGGGTGCTGGCAGGTGGGACTAGATTGTGTTGGGATATCGGGTCAGCATGGACAGGTTCGACCGAAGGGTCTGTTTCCGTGCCGTACATCTCTATGACTCTAACTTCCATACCCTTCATTTTATTATCATCCATGTGCCTATCCAGAAGTATATTAAATGTCCCTAATGCATCTAATTTTACCGCCACCGCTGGCAGTGCATTCCACTCAGCCACCACTCTGTATATAACGAACCTACCTCTGAGATCTCCCCTCAAGCATCCGCTAATCACCTGAAAATTATACCCCCTTGTAATAACTATTTATGTCAGGGTAGAAAATCTCTCTCTATTCTCTCTATGACTTTCGTCACCTTGTTCACCTCTGCCAAGTCACCCCTCACCCTTCTTCACTCCAATGAGAAAAGCCTTAGCTCCCTCAACCTTTCTTCATAAGACATACCCACCAGTCCAGGCAGTATCCTGCTAAATCTCCTCTTTACCCTCTCTAAAGCTTCCACATCCTTCCTGTAATGAAGGGACCAGAACTGAACACAATATTTCAACTGGGGTCTAACCAGGGCTCTGTACAGCTGCAGCATAACCTCAAAGGATTAAAACTCAATCCCCAAACTAATGAAATCCCACACAATATATTCCTTTTTAACAAGCGTGTCAGCTTGGGTGGCTACTTTGAGGGATCTAGGGACTTGGAACTCAGGATCCCTCTGTTCCTCCACACTGCCAAAGATCCTGCCTTTAACCCTGTGTTCTGCATTCAAATTCAATCTTCAACATAAATGACTTCACACTTTTCCAGATTGAACTCCATCTGCCATTTCTCCACCCAGCTCTGCATCCTGTCAATGTCTCGTTGCGACCTACAACAGACTACCACACTATCCACCACTCCAACATCCTTCGTGTCATTGGCAACGTTACTTACCAACTCTTCCACTCACACATCCAAGTTATTTATAAAATCACAAAGTGCAGAGGTCCTGTAACCTCTCCCTGCAGAAAACCACTGGTCACTGAGCTCCAGGATGAATTCTTTCCATCTGTCAGCACCTTCTGTCTTCTGTGGGCCAGTAATTCCGTATCCAGACAGACGGGTTTTCCTGTATCCCAGGCATCCGTACTTTCTGAATGAGACATAAAGGTGTTTTGTCACATTCTCAAAAGATTCAATAAGACATGTAAGGCATGACCTGTCCCTTACTAAACCATGCTGACTACCTCTAATCAAACTATGGTTTCCAAAAGAATAAAAATCCTGTCTCCCAGAGCCCTCTCCAATAGTCTGCAAACAACAGACAGAAGACTGACAGGTGTGCAATTCCCAGGATTATCCCTATTCCCTTTCCTGAGCAAGGGAATAATATTTTCCAGTCTCCAATCATCTGGTCTGACTCCAGTGGACAGTGAGGGTGCCCAGGTCATCACCAGGTGCGCAGCAATCCACTCCCACGCTTCGTATAGTAACTTTGGACGCATCCAGTCTGGTTCAGCGACTTATCTATCCTTATCTTTTACAAAATTCTCAGCACATCCTACTTCTTAACATCCACCTGTTCACCTACATCAGCCTGTTTCACGCTGTCCTCACAAACGAAAAGACCCTTCTCAGCAGTGAATACTGAGGCATAGTATTCATTAAGGACCTCCCGTACCTCCTGTGACTCCAGGCACAAGTTCCTTCCACTATCCCAGATTGGCCTTATCCTCACTCTGACCACCCTCTTGTTCCTCGCATAAATGGAAAATGCCTTTCAATTTTCCTTAATCCTTCCAAACAAAGCTTTCTCATGCCCCCCTCTAGTTGCGCTAAGTCCTTTCCTCGGTTCCTTCCTGGTACCATCAGAGAATCCCTACAGTGTGGAAATGGGCAATTTGACCCAAGAACTCCATATCAACCCTCCAAACAGTATCCAACCCAGCCCCATTTCCCCACACTATTACTCTCCATTTGCCCTGTCTAATGCGCCAAACCTACCCATCCCTGAACACTATGGGTAATTTAGCATGGCTGAGTCACCGAACATACAGATCCTTGGGCTGTGGGGGGAAACCGGAGCACCAGGAGGAACGCAGACACGGGAAGAATGTGCAAACTCCACACAGACGCCTGAGGCTGGAATGAAAATGGAGTCCGTGGTGCTATAAGTTAGCAGTGCTAACCATTGAGACACCGTGCTGCTCCATGTTCCCCTCTAGAAACCTGTCTGATCCTTGCTTCCTCAACCTTAAGTAAGCCTCCTTATTCCTCCTGACTAGATGCTAAAGTCCATGTGGACAACATTAACTGCTCTGCCTTCATCTATCTTTGGCCACATTCTCAAAGAGTCAATCCTGTTTGTGAAACACGGTTTCCCACTCACAAAGCCACGCTGATTATCTCGAATCAGTCCTTGCCTTTGTAAATATAAGGAGCTCCTTTATCTCAAAATCTCCCTCAACAACTTCCCCATCACTGGGCTCACGGGGCTGTAATTTCCTGGCTTTTCCCTGCAATCCTTAAGCGATGGAACAGCATTAGCCGCCCTCCAGTCTTCCAGTGTCTCACTGTGTCTGTTGATAATATAAACATGTCTTTTAGGGATACTGCAATTGCTTCCCTCGCTTCCCACAATATTCTAGGATCGACCCAATGAGCTACTGAGGATTGATCTACCTTTATTTGTTTTAAGATTCCATCACTTTCTCTTCTCTGGTGAGGATTCTTTCCAAGACATCGCTATTTATTTCCCCAAGTTCCCAAGCTTCCATGTCTTTCGCCACAGTAAATACTGAGAAGACTATTTTGTCTAATATCTCAACCATCTCCTCTGGTTCCAAACATGGGTGACCTTATTGATCTTTAAGGGGCCCTATTCTCTACCAAGTTACTCTTTAGCCCTTATTGAAACTTGTGCAAAGGCTTCTGATAATTCAAATACACCATATCCCCTATACCACTGCACCCCTCCTGCAAACTTACAATTCTACCATTTATATTCACACCAACAAATTAAATCCAACAGGTTCAAAAACAAATTCTCTTTTATCAAATGTGTTTCTAAGTGGGCAGTTATTGTATATTGACATATCCTTTCTAACAATTTCAGTCTGCTCCCGACGTACTGTCAGGCTAACACAATTTGCTTTCAGACTGACAGCAGAAAGGGTTGAGGGAGTTCTTGTTTATCAATCTGAAAAAGGTAGCTCACAGGGTCAGCAGGAAATAGAGAAGCCAAATCAAATGCTGCCATTTATTACAGAGGGAATGGAGTCTAAAAATGGGAAGGTCTAGCTAAATCTATGCAAGGTACAAGTCAGACCACACATAGAATATTATGAACAGTGTGAATACCCGAAGGAAAATATTGTCGCATTGGAGGCAGTCCAGAGAAGGTTCACTCGGCTGATCCTGGGAATGGAGGGATTTTCTAATGAGAAGAGGTGGAGGACGTGGAGGTTGAATCCATTGAAGTTTAGACAAAGAGGAAGAAATGGAATGAAACATCCAAGATTCTGAGGGGGTCTGATCGGGCAGATGCTGGGAAGTTAGTAAATAGAACAGTAGAGCGCAGCAGCAGGCCCAACGGCTCTCCACGTCTATGCTGTCCAAGATACTAATCTAACGCATATCATCTGCTTGCACATGGGTCCATATCCCTCTGTTCTCTGCCTGTTCATGTTTCTGTCTAAATCCCACTTCAAAACTTTACTCACATTTCTGCTTCTACGACTTCCCTCGGCAACATCTACGCTATGTAAAAAAAACTTGCCTCACATATCTCGTTTAAACTTCCTCTTTCTCACCTTAAACCTATGCGCTCCAGTATTTGAAACTTACACATTGGAAAAGAGATTCTGACTATCTACATTATTTATCCCTGTTCCAAATGTTATATTCCTGTACCTGGTCTCCTCTCGGCCTCTGATACTCTCACAAAACAATCCAACTTTGTTTAATTTCCTCTTATACCTAACACACCCTTAAAAACCCTAAAACACAGGTGACGTGCTGATAAACCCCTTTTGCACCCCCTCCAAAGCCTCCCCATCCTCCCTATTGTGTGGAGATGAGACCTGCACACAGTACTCCAAATCTGGCCAAACAAACGTTTTATAGAATCACAACATCAGATACAATCCTCCATACCCAACATTGCGACTGACGAATGATAGTACTCCATTTGCTTTCTTTCCCACCTGAAACACTTCTGTTGCCATTTTCTGGGAGTTACTGACTTGCACCAAGAGCCTTCTGTATATCAATATCCCTCAGTATGCTAACGTTCTTTTTGAATTTGACATCATCTCACACTTGTCCAGATTAAACTCAATTTGCCATTTCTGTCTATCTCTCCAACTGTTCTGTAACCTCCTGCAGATGTTAATGAATCAGCGAAACAAGGGATTTGTGTAAACGGCAGGAAAGTAGAGTTGAACAGTATCAGAGCAGCCATGACCTGATTGAAGGACAGAGCATACTCGATGGGTCAAATGGCCTCATTCCTCTCCTAAATCTCATGGTCTGAGCACAAACTCAATATATCCTGCATAATATTATGTGTCTCTGCTCACAAAGCTCCGTCATAATGGGATTATTGGATTTTTATTAGTACACAGCATTTGATCTACAAATATGATATGATGTTATAGAAAACCATCTCACATACAATCCAGGATTCTATCCATCACAGCACTGATAGTCAGTGCTGTATCAGTCGGCATGGAGACCACTGTCACACACAGTTACTGTACTGCCCTTGCCATAAGTACATTCAAAGTCCTGACTGTAACTATATTGACATTCCCATCACTGTCTGGTGCCTACAAAAGAATTCCTGCTAATGGTTGCTGCTGTTTGCTTGTTCTCAGCTCCACTTTTGATATTCAGATCCACATGACTGTCTCATTAATACATTAACCGCATTCTTCCTTCACAACCTGTTGGCTTATTGCCTAGTCTGCCTATTGGGACTAGACTGGGTTGGGATATCTGCTCAGCATGAATGGGTTGGACCGAAGGGTCGGTTTTCATGCTGCACATCTCTCCGACTCTATCCCAACAACCCTTCAGTATTCACTTCCCAGTGATGGTCATTCTGCAGCTAAATCTCCGTAATGACAGTTCCATCATATCTGTTCACTGTCATTCCATCTGTCTTATGGCGAATACAGGGAGTCATTCCTCAGTACTGGGGGGTTGAACAGATGGGTAGAGATTACAGAGATAGGGAGGCTTAGAGGACTGGAGGATGTTAGAGTTAAACAGAGTTACATCTGGTCAAGAATGTCAGAGGGACAAAGGGGTTTGGGGATTGGAGAAATTTACAGAGATAAGGGAGCTGGATTAGATTCTTGAGAGAGAGTTAGGGATGGATGTAGGGAGGGGCAGGCAGACTGAGAGGCACAGACGGGGAATGAGTCCGGGAGAAGTGTATTGTGAATACTAACAGACATATGGAAGATTGTATGAGACAGAAGGCTTCTCGGTTCTGAAGGTTACAACGATCAGAAGGCAATGGAGAATGCCAGGTTGCTGGGATGGAGACAGTTACACAGATGGGGAGGGTTGTATAAACTGAAAGAGGTTCCTGTGGTCGGGAGGGGTATGGTGTCGGGAATGAGGGTGAAATTTAACAAGATAGAGATCAAAGAATTGGGGAAGGATAAGGAGATTACAAATTTTTCACAGCTAAGGAAGGGTTGTAGGAGCTGGAGAAGTTTACATAGGTAGGGACCGTGGAGAGGTTAAAGACAAATACATTGACATGGAGGGTGGTATTGGTGGGAGGATCTTACAGGGAGAGACAGGGCTGTCAGGGTTTACCAGGATGAAGGAATTTAGTAGCTACTGCAGAAGTTTAGGAGTTAGGGTGTTAGGGATTGGAGAACCTGAGAGAGACAGAGAGAATGGTGTGGACTAGAGGAGATTCCAGACAGAGAAAGGATTATCGGGACTGGAGAATATTACAGAGATCACGAACACAGCATGGGCCAGGATTGATGCCTGCGATCCGCTGTGCTGTCGCATTGAGGACCAGTACAGAAGAGGTGAAAGCAGGACCATCACAAGATGGTGGAAATGAAACCTAGAATGTTGCTGTTCCTTGCCCAGCTCTGAATCTATGTCCTGTCTTCCGGGTCTGAATATAGAAATGTACTACCTTCACCCTGTGCTGTTTACTCTGAGTGATCTTACCGGCTGTATGATTTACTGAAGGCTCCAGATCTCCCTCTCTCTCTGGCTGACCAACCAGTTTCAATGAGGTGATGGATGAGACAGGAGTTAGGAACATCCTGATTACCTGTATGAGACAGAAATAGACAGAATGGGAAATTAGACTGATGCAATGAGGATAATTCATGCAGAGTGGCACTGAGTACAGCAGAGATCTCGAAAATCCCAGTCTCCATCCCTTGCCTGTGCTGCTGCGTCTCTCTGAAGTGGACAATTCAGTTGACTCAGGATCTCAGACCATCTGTAAGAGGGAGAAATGCTGACGGGGGCAGAACATAGACCGATACAGCGAGGGATACCACATGGAGAGATACTGAGTGATATCACAGTATTAGACACTGTACTAACAGGGAATTGTTTGAATTTGTAACAAAGGCACTGGGATAATTGTGAGGGGATTCAGCCTTCCTATCTCATCATCTCTTTGGCGGTGGGTCACAGACGAAGCTGACTCTCTCCCACGCTGGGGCGGTGCGGATCCTGAGTTGGCTGGACAGACCGATGTTGCCTTCCACAGACTCTGTTACACTTGGGGCAGAAGGTGGCCATGGGAAGGGGGTGGGTGGGGCATTGGTGTGGTCACGCGCTCCTTGTGCTGTTTTCTCCTGGATTCTTATTTTTCCCCACACCAAGTCTCGAGGTGCTCGACACCTTCCCAATGCTCCTTCCTCACCTCAGACGGTCTTGGCCCAGGACTTAACGGATTGGATTAAGAAATGAAAAAAAAGCTATCAATTCTGAAGAAGCCAACGTTTAGAAATGTGGACACATTTGTTAAAGAGATCGCTAGGGAGTCTCCGAGCAGGAGGAGTGCAGGAGGAAGAGGAAACGTCAGCGTTTAAGCAGATGATCAGAACAGGGAGAATTGAGGGTGTTGGAGGTGGTGAGTGTATAACAGAGAGGAGCAAAGGCCTGAACAATGTTACAAAGCCAGTACGAATTGCTGCAGCAAGAGCTGTTTGCAGAGGTAGGGATGGACATTTGTATTTTCGTTGATTCATTCATGGCCTGAGGATGTCACCGGATGGACCAACATACATTACCCCACTGCTAATTGCCCAGAGGCAGCTCAGAGTCAGTCTTATTGCTGTGGGACTGGAGTCACATGTGAGCCAGATCAGGCAAGAATGCCAGATGTCCCTCTCTAATGGACAAACGTGAACAAGTTGATTTTTACCAGATAATCAACAATGCTTATTCGGTGGCCTCACTAATATCCATTACAGATACACCATGACATCCCAACTCCTACTCTCAATGCTCTGCCTAATGAAGGGTAACCATCTCAAATGCCTGCTTCACCAGCCTGTCTGCCCGTGACGTTATTTTCAAAAAACTGTGTACCTGAGTCCCTGTGTCACTGATTGACAACAGTACCCAGGGCCCGAACATTAATTGTACAAGTCCAGCCTGGTCTGCTTTACCACAATACAACATCTTGCATTTCTCCACCTGTTATTCCTAACCTCACTGACCCAACAGTAGTGTTGATTCCATTGTACTCTTCGATAACCCTCTTCACTGTCCACATTATCACCAATTCCAGTCTCACTCACAAAGTTGCTAACCATGACTCCTGTATGATCATCCAAACTGTTTATATAAAGGATGCACAACGGTGACCAACACCAAACCCCAGGGCACACCGTTGGTCACAGGCCTGCAGGTTGAGCGGCAACCCTGTATGAACATGCTCTGTCTCCTACCGTCAACCCGTTTTGTATCTAGTTAGTGAGCGCTTCCTGGTTATGTGTGATCTAAACTTACTAACCAGTCTGCCATGTAGAACCTTGATAAAGTTCATGTGGACATCGTGTACTGCTCTGTTTTGATCTCTCACTTGTCTATCGCCACACTCACATTTGAGGCATGATTTCCCATGCACAAAGCCATGCTGACGATCGTTAATCTGTCCTTACCTTTCCAAATGCATGATGATCGTTTCCCTCAGAATGTCTTCCAATAACTTACCACCCCTGCATCAGTGTCACTGGTCTGTAGTGGCTGGTGATGAAAATATATCTCTGGGAGGCGCCCTGCAAATTTTCTCCCTCACTTCTCAGAAGGCGCTGGGATACATCTGATCATGTCCCAAGGTTTTATCTAACCTTTATCATTTCAAGACATCCAGCACCTCCTTTTCTCCAATGTGAACTCTTTTCAAGACATCCCTATGTATTTTCCCAAGTTCTCGAGCTTCCATGTCTTTCTCCACAGTAAATCCGAACACAAAATATTTGTTCAGTATCTCACCCATCAGCAGTGATTCCACACAGACAGCCTCATTGACCTTTCAGGGGCCCTATTCTCTCACGAGCTAATTTTTAGCCCTGGTTGAAACTTGTCAAAATGCTTCTGAAATTTCAAATATCCCTCTACCGCAACTAGCCTCTCCGACACATCTATTCTGCCATTTATGGTCACACCAAAATATAGAATCCAACAGATTTAAAAATATTCACCTTTTATAAAATCATACATCTCCCATTGTTTCTAAGCATCTAGTTATCATTTATTGTCATATTCTTTATCGCACATTCTAGCACTTTCCCGACTGACTGTCAGGCTAACACCGTTTGGTGACAGACTGACTGCACAAAGGTTTTGGGAATCCTTGTGAATCAATCTGAAAAAGGTAACTTACAGGATCAGCAGGTCATAGAGAAGGCAAATCAAATGTTGCCATTTATTACAAAGGGAATGGAGTCTAAAAATAGGGAGGTCTTGCTAAAACGATGCAAGGTACAAGTCAGACCACACCTAGATTATAATGAACAGTATGTGTGCCCCACGGAAAGACATTCTTGTGTTGGAGGCAGGCCAGGGAAGGTTCACTCAGCTGATCCTGGAGATGGTGGGATTTTCCAATGAGAAGAGGTGGAGTAGATTGCCCTTGAACCGAATGGGATTTTGAAGAATGGGAAAGAAATTGAAGAAACATCCAGGATTCTGAGGGGCTTTGACAGGTTAGATGCCGTGAAGTTAGAAACTAGAACAGTACAGCAGAGTAATAGGCCCTTCGGCCCACCATGACTGTGCTGACCATTGTGCTATTCTAAACTAATCCCATCTGACTGCACATGGGCGATATCCCTCTATTCTCTGCCTGTTCATGTTTCTGTCTACGTGCCCTTCAAAACCTTGCTCTTATTTCCACCTCTCCCACCTCCTGAGCAGCTTCCACCCTCTCGGTAAAGACAACTGTTCTCATTCATCTCACTTAAAACTTCTCACTCTCACCTTAAACCAATGCACCCTAGTATTTGATATTTCTGCATTGGAAGGAGGATTCCAACTATCCACACTATTCACGCCTCTCCTAATGCTATATACCTATACCAGGTCACCCCTCAGTCTCCGATACTCACGCAAAACAATCCAACTGCGTCCAACCTCCTTACAGTAAACACATTCTCATCCAGGCAACATTCTGCCAACCCTCTGTTGCACGCTCCCCAAAGCCTCCACATCCTTCCTGTAGTGTGACAACGAGAATGACACGCAATCTTCCAAACATGGCCGACTGAAGTTTCATTCAGTCACAACATGACATGCAAACGTCTGTACTCAATACTGTGACCAATGAAGGGAAACCTACCATACTCCTCCTTTACCACCACATCCTACTGTGTTGTTATTTTGAGGGAGCTATGGATTTGCTTCCAATGTCTCTCTGCTTATCAATGTTTCCAACGAGTCAATTAGTGTACTTCTCTCTTCCGTTTGGCTTCATAAATGCATCACTTCACACCTGTCCCGATGAAATTCAATTTGTCACATCTCTGCCCAGCGTTATAGCTGATCTACATACTGCTGCAACCTTTAACACTCTTCCTCACTATCCACAATTCCCCGAACTATCCCTAATCATTACATGCCTTTCCAAATGTCATCTGCAAAATTACCACTCAAACTGCTGACCTTTTCATCTGAATCACAGATATAAATTACACACAGACATCGCAGTGGATCCTTGTGAAACAGCATTGGCCACAGATGTCCAATCAGAAACTGACCACTCCACATACCTCTGTCTACTATCACCAAGAAAATATTGCAACCAACTTAACAACGAGCATGGATTGTGATTTGATCTTCCAGATCCCCCTTGCTATTTGGAAGCAGTCCATTCAAAATGACTCTATATTTTGATTCCCAGATTAAATTGGCTGTCTCACTAATGCACTGACTGCGTCCTTTCTTCACCACAAAACGGGACCTTGTTTGGTTTTTTGCTGATCATGACTAAATCCCTACAACCCCTCAATAATCACATTGCTGTCATGATCATTCTGCAGCCACACCTCCACAATAACAGTTCGATCATATCTGTTCCCTTCAGTAAATGCTGTCATTCCATCTGCCTTGTTGCAAATGCATGGCGTGTGTCACCGAGTGAGGGCCTTTGAGGGATGGTTAGAGGTCACAGAGTAGGAGAGAAGTTTGGGGGCAAAACAATGTTGCAGGGTTAAACATAGTTATAGTTGCTACAGAATGTTCGCAGGAGAAAACATTTTATTTTTTGGAGGAAGTTAGAGAGATAAAGCGTCTTTGATTAGACTTCAGAGATAGGGATGTGTGTAGGGTTGTGGATCGTTATATGGTCTATGTTGATCAGGGCGTAGAAACATTCACAGGATTCCAGGATGTCATAATTTAACAACAGTTGTGGGATCTGGAGAATATCACAGCGATAGGGAGGATGGTATGGACTGGAGAATATTACAGGGAAAGGGAGGGTGGAATGGACTGTAGAATGTTGCAAACACATGGCAGATGATATAGACTGGATAATGTTGCACGGATAGGGAGGAAGTTGTAGACTGGATAAAGCTAGAAGGAGAGATGATTTAATGCACTGGAAGGTATGTCAGAGAGAGATACGACAGGGATACGACAGGGATAGGGAAGATACGACAGGGATAGGGAAGCTTGTAGATACTGGAGGAGAGAGTCGTAGAGAGGCTTGTGAGAGACCAGATTCACTTATGAGCATAGGATGTACTGCAGTGAGCGGAGCCTTTTGCAGATATAAACGAGAACACAATGGCCAAAAAGCAATCACACCAATACATAGGTATATAGGAACTGAAGGATGTGAAGAGATTACACAGGCTAGGAGTGTTGTATGCAGTGGAGGAGATTAAACTGATAGGGATGGTTTTAGAGACTCAACAATGTTCAGAAATAATGGGAGTTACAAAGGTAAGAGCAGGTTTCAACAATTCGGAGGATATAGACCTGAAGGAGCTTTGACAGATAGCGATGGTACAGTAACGGGAATTGTAGTGGCTTATCTTTCAGAAGCAATTCATAAGGACTCAAAACAGCCTGTTTGACATATGCATTATCTCTCGACCATTCATCAGACAGCGCTGCAAATATTTCACTGGCTCTGCCTACTAGCTTAGACTGAACTAGCATTACCCAGAAGACCTCGGGCCACTCTCTCTGTCTATGCAATTATTCAAATGAAATACAGAGTTCCTTGACAGTACAGTCACAGGTAGTTAGGATAGCAAAGAAGGTGCTTGGTATACATTCCTTTATTGTTCAGAGTATTGAGTCCAGGAGTTGGGAGGTCATGTTGCGGGTGTACAGGACAGTGGGGAGGCCACTTTTGGAATACTGCATGCAACTCTATTCTCCTTCATATCGGAAGGATGTTGTGAAACTTGAAAGAGTTCAGAAAAGATTTACAAGAATGTTGCCAGGGATGAGCTATAGGGAGAGTTTGAACAGGTGATGGTTGTTTTTCCTGGAGAGTCGGAGACTGAGGGTGACCTTATAGAGGTTTATAAAATCAAGACGGGTATGGATAGGGTAAATAGACAAAGTCTTTCTCCTGGGGTATGTGTTTCCAGAATTATAGGGCGAGGTTTAGGGTAAGAATAGAAGGATATATAAGAGAACTAAGGGGCAACTTTTTCACGTCGAGGACAGTGTATGTATGGAATGAGCTGCCAGAGGAAGTTGTGGAAGCGAGTACAACTGCAACAGTTAAAAGGCATCTGGATGGGTATATGAACAGGAAGGATTTAGAGGGAGATGGGCCGGGTTCTAGCAGGTGGGACTACATTGGGTTGGGATATCTGATCTGCAGGATGGGACCATGAATGGGTTGTGGAACCTGGAGGATGTTATGATTTGAACCACCTGTAATTTTTGATTGGATCTTTCAGCCAATCTGACAGATGGTACAATTGCAACATTTAAGAAGCATTTGGATGGATATATGAATAGAAAGGGTTTGGAGGGAGATAGGCCAGGTACTGGCAGGTGGGACTAGATTGCGTTGGAATATCCTGTCGGCATGGCTGGGTTGGAATGAAGGGTCTGTTTCAATGCTGTACACCTCTATGACTGTAAGATTGGCTGAATGGTCCAATTGCCTGTCGTTCAAATCATAATATCCTCCGTGTTCCACAAGCCATCCCCTGTCCCATCTTGCAGGTTCAATGAATCCCGGAACCTCTAACCTTCTGCAAGTCCCACGTCCCTTCCGACATTTGTACCATCCTCCAGGATCTGCAGCTCTTCATACGTCTGAACACGGCCCAGACTCTCCAACTTCTCCTTCCTCTGCAATGTTCCCCAGAAGAGCACTGGAGGATGGTGGGGGTTACAGAGATATGGAGGGACATCAGGACGGGAGGATATTGCAGACATTAGGAATATAGGGACTCGAGGAGGTTTCACAGTTTATGAGTGTTGTAGGGACTGGAGAAACTTACAAAGATAGGGATAGTTTTAGATTGGAGGATTCTGCAGAAAACCTTTACGTGCTTAAAGACAGGATTCTTAGCAGCGTGCAGGAACAAAGGGATCCTGTGTCCATCAGGTTCCCACCCAAGTTGACAGGCTGTTAAGAAGGCGGATGGTGTGTTGGCTTTCATTAGCAGGGGGATTGAATTTAAGAGCTGTGAGATTTTGCTGCAGCTCTACAGAACCCCAGTTAGACCACACTTCGAATATTGTGAACAGTTCTGTTCGCTTCATTATAGGGAGGACGTGGAAGCTTTAAAGACAGTGCAGAGGAGATTTAGCAGGATGCTGCCTGGACTGGAGGGCATGCCCATACAAGGTAGGTTGTGGAAGCTAGGGCTTTTCTGATCACAGCGAAGGAGGAAGAATGGTGACTTGTTAGAGGTGTACAAGGGAGGCATAGATAGAGTTGGTAACCGAGACTACTTCCCATGGCGAAATGGCTATCACAAGGGGACATAAGTTTAACGTAATTGGCAGAAGGTTTAGCTTAGATATCAGAGGGATATGGGCCAGGTGCTGGCAGGTAGGACTAGGTTGGGTTGGGATATCCTGTCGGCATGGAAGGAACTGGTACGTTATTTACACAGAGTGTGGTGGGTGCGTGGAATGGACTGCCAGCCATGGTAGTAGATTCAGACACATTACAGACATCTAAGTAACTCTTGGATAGGCACATCAATGATAGTAAAATGTAAGGTATGTAGGTTCGTTTCATCTTCAGAGTAAGATAAAAGGTCAGCACAATATTGAGGGCGGAAGGGCTTGTACTAGAATGTGCTATTCTATGTTCTCAATAGCAAGGGTTATGATGGCAGCAAGAGGTTTCGGAAAGTGGGAGAGGATGCGATCTGAATGAAGTGACACAAATAGGAGGCGTTGCTAAAGTTGTATGAGGTAACAGAGACAGCAATGGTCTGATCTGGAGCAGATGAGCAGACTGGGAGAATTGTGGGGACTGGAGGGGCTTTCACAGGGAGGGAGGAGCATAGAGCCACAGGAGGTTACAGAAATGTGGAGAGCTGTCGGGCCTACAGGAGGACATGGAGATGGGGAGGTTGGGAGGAATTGAGCAGTTTACAGGGATAAGGATGTTGGTAGGATGGGGTGTTTTACACAGACAGGAATGTTTCGGGTGAATGGAGCTGAGTACAGAGATAAAGTGGGTTGTACAGATTGGAAAAACAAATAGACGTATGGAGGGTAGTCGTGACTGAAGATGTTTATAGACACAGGAAGGCTTAGGAGGAAGAATGCAGGTTATTTAGATAAAGAGGGTGTGGAATCAGACAGATTCTCCAAGTGATAAAGACAGCAATTTTGGTTGGAGACAGTTTCACAGATTAGGAAGCATTAGTATCCTCCTCCATTTTGGTCAGAGTGGGAAGGGTTGGAGGGGAGGGTGATGTTTACACATGGAAGACCTGGAGAAGATTGTGGAAATGAGTAGATGGATGGAGACACTGGAGGAGCTTACATTGACAGGGTGGGTGCTGGCAATGAAAAGATATCACATAGATAGTGGGTCTTGTAGGAATTGTATTGAAAGAGTCACAGGCATTGGAATGACTTCTACAGATTGGGAGTATTACAGGGACTGAGAGGATTGTAGGGTCTCCACAGATTGTTCGTGTCTTTAAGAATATGTAGATACGGAAATCTTAAACCCAATACATGCAGTCTTCATTTCAAGACCAGAGCCTTATTATCCCTCATCAGCCAAGGATCCCTAACCCTGCCAGCTTTTCCCTTTATCCCAATGGGGCATACTGGTCCTGGATTCCAGAGATCACACTTTGAAAAGCCTCCCATTTGCTAGTTGTTCCTTTTCCTTCAAACAGACTCACCCAATCGATTAGAATCAGAATGTGGAGGTGCCGGTGTCGGACTGGGGGTGGACAAAGTTACAAATCACCCAACACTCGGTTCCAGTCCCACCGGTTTATTTGAAAGCACTAGCTTTCAGAGCACTGCTTCTTCATCAGGTGGTTGTGGAGCACAATCCTAAGGTACAGAATTTATAGCAACAGGATGGCAGTGTCATGAAATATAAAATCAAACAAATTTAGTTTAAGCCTTTCATCTGTTACAGTGATCACCAGCGCTTCCAAAGCGAGTTGGATTATAACTGGGCGTTGTGCAATTTTAATTTCACGGCATTGACGCTGGCCAGATCCTGCAGAATGACCCCAAACCTGGCCCTGTTCTAGTTTTCCTCTTCAATCTGTGGAGCTGCTGATCTTTTTCCATAACTATGTTAAAACGAAGACAGTTGTGGGCACTGGACCCAAAGTGCTATCTGAATGACACTTCAGTCACTTGTCCGACCACGTTTTCTGAGGGGAGGCCCAGTGTTGCACCCGCCTGAGTAGAGTAGGGCCCTCTGCATATTGATTTAGGAACCTTCCTTGGACACATTTGAAAAATTGCCCTCCGTCCAGTTCTTTTTATACTCAGTCAATACAGGAAATATTAAAATCTCCAGCCTGCACTCTTCTATTATTCCTATAGTTATCTGCAATCTGTCTACACAGCTGCTCCTCTGGTATCTGTTGGGTCTACAACAGTCTACAATACAGTCCCAACAAAATTACCACCCCCCTTCTTTTTTCTAACTTCTAACCATGTGGAATTTTAAATGAACATATGTTTTATAAATTGGAAATAACAATCCATAAATTAGTATTGATAAAAATCCAAAAACTTGACCTTCAGAGAAAGACAACAGTTCACTCTCATGTGGTCTGCACGACATACCCACAGCAAAGTGTTTGCCTCTCAATTACCCTGTGAAATGGGCGAGCCAGCTGCTTAGCTCAAGGGCAGCAAGGGATGGGCAATAAAGGCTAGTCAGCTAGAGACAACCACATCCCATACCTGATTTTTTTAAAAATCCATTCAGATTGGTCCCAGCACAGTTCCAGTGGAACAATTTCCTGGCCAATCACGTTGGTAGATTTATGGACAGGGCTTTAAACTGACAGAGAGGATGCAGGGACAGGCTTCAGGTGAAAGGAGCTTTCCAAATCCAAAGAGAAAACGTGAAGCATCAGAGCAGCGTGGGAATGTGACTGAAGACAACAGAAAGGAACAGGATGGGACAAAGTTTAACTAAAACTGTAGATCAGCAAATCCATTTGTGACAGGAAATTGTGGGAACGAGTAAATTATGTTTTTGATTAATGGACAAAGTCTATGCAACAAGGTTGATGGATTTGTGACACAGAGATAAAAGGGATTTAGACACCAGAGAGATGTGGTTATCGGGCGAACAAAAGGTGGAACGTCAATATTCAATTGTTCACAACCTTGTGCAAATTCAGGCAAAATGGACGAGGCGAACAATAATAGATAAGAAAGGCATTACAGAGAAAGCATTTGGCCTCAGATCATGAAGTAGAGTCAGTCTGAATATAAATTCTGGCCACTACTTGCCAAGGACACAAGCAGCAGAACAGATTTAGACCACCCAACGAACAGCATTTCATAGCTCGTCACTGCAATAAATAGGAATTCATTGGAATTTTTAATACAGGCATGGTGAACATTTAGTGAAACGTCAATATTCGCAAAGTCTGGGACAATCACACTGACTACAGTGATATTGGAAGAGGAGTTCAGAGAATATTTTTCAGTGTTTCTTAGAATAACACATTGTGCAACTGGCGAGGGACGTAACTGTCTCAGAGCGACTGTTGTTTGATAAAACTTAGTGAATGAGTAACGTCACCTGGAGAGATCCTCTGGAAAATTGTGATAAAGTGCAGTTTAAAGAACTATAAAGTTCTAAAGTGCAAAATTAGTGGATAGAATATTTTCACCAGCGGGTGTACCTCAGGAATCTGTGCAGGAACTATTGAACATTATTAACTCGGATGTGAAAGCAGAACGTATCAAGAGTAGGTTCACAGATGACATGAAAAGTGAGGGTGTTGTTCACAGTGAGGAGGATGGTCTCTGTCTGCAGTCCAATGTCGATTGGATGATAATCTAAGCAGAGTTTAGTTCTGATCGAAGTGAGGTAATACTCTGTGGGAGGTACGATAAGCGAAGGACAGACATAATGACCGGTAGGTCCTTGCGGAGTACTGAGGAATACAGGGACCATGGTGGACAAGTCCATAGATCCCTGAAGGTGTCAGCACAGGGAGACAGGGTGGGAAAGGCATCTCAACTGGGAGCGGGAGAGGGACCCATATCCTGGTGGGGTGAATTGCTAGAGCTGCTTGAGAGGATATAACCTAGTCTGGCAGGGTGTTGGACCTTAAATAGATGTAAGGTCAGAAAGAAGATTGAGGCTGGTACACAAGTTAAAGACGGCAATTTCAGCAGACAATGCAGGCAAAAACATAGCAGGAAATGAGGGAAAACTGATGATTAACCTGCATTTATTTCATTGCAAGGGGCCAGACAGCTCAGGAAGATGAACTCAGGGCATGGATTGGAACATGGGACTGGGATATTATAGTTATTACAGAAACACAGCTGAGGGAGGGGCAGGACTGGCAGTTCATTGTTTCAAGGTAGAGATGCTACAGGAAGGGGAGGCAAGAGAGGACGTGTGGTGGTGGGTTTTGATTGCATGAATCATCACAGCAGTACTTAGAGAGGATATTCCTGTGGGATCGCCCAGTGAAGCTATGTTAGTGGAACTGAGAAATAAGAATGGGTCATCACTCTGACACGATCGGCCAGCTGACCCCGAATAATCTGTGGCAGACTGAGGAACAAATATGTCGGGACATCTTAAATATCAATCATAATAATAGGGCTGTTATGGTTGGGGTTTTTAAACTTTCCAAACCTAGACTGGGACTGCCAGTGTTCAGTGTTTGCAAGGGAGAAATTTGGTAATTGTGTTCCAGAAAACTCCCAATCAATATGTAAATGGCCTGAAAAGAGAAAGGGGCAAAACCTGACCTCCACTTGGGAATTACGGTAGGGAAAGGGACTGAGATGTGAGTGGGAAAGCATTTTGCCAAAGGGACCACAGTTCTAGTAGTTTCAAAACAGCTTTGGAAAAGGACAGGCCTGGTCCACAAGTGCAAGTTATAAAATGGAGCCTGACCAATCTTGATCGTATTAGGCAGGAACTTTCAAAATGTGATTGGGGAAGGGAATTATTTACAGGGAAAGGGAAGTTTGGCAAGTGAGAATATCTTAAAAGTGAGATAATTTGAGCGTTCAGTGCCAGCGTTTTCCTGTTTGTGTGCAGGTCAATGCTGACAGCATTCGGAAACACTGGCTGTCTATTGAGGGTCTGGTCAAGGAAAAGGCGGCACATGTCAGGTATAGCCAGCTGGATCAAGGGAATCCCTGAGGATTTACAGGGGCTGTTGGAATACATTTTGAATAGAAAACAGGAATGGAGAAAGGCTAAATGAAATAGCCTCAGCAGAGAAGGAAAGGGGAATCCAAAAGTGACTGTTTCAGTATATTAAGAGTGCACAAGTAATTCAGGACAAAATAGTGTCCATTAACGATCAATGAGGCCATCGATGTGTGGAACTGCAGGATATTTGCTAGGATCGTAAACTATTTTTTCACTGCAGAACGTCATGCGGAGAAAGACTGGGGAACTCAGGGTACAAGAGTAATACATGAGACCACAATTGGAGTTCTCTGCAATTCCAGTCTCTCTGCTACAAGAAGGATGTTGTGAAACTTGAAAGAGCTCAGAAAAGATTAACAAGATATTGCCCGGGTGTTGCTGAATAAGCTGGGGTTACTGTCACTGGAGAATTGAAGACTGAGGGATGACCTTACAGAGGTTTATATAAACATGAGCAGTATGGATAGGGTAAGCATTCAAGGTCTTTTCCCAGAAGTTGGGGAGTCCAAAACTAGAGGGCATAGGTTTAAGGTTAGAGGTGAATGGTTTACAGAAGGACTGAAGGGACAGCTTCTTCACACACATGGTGATGTGTGTATGGACTGGGCTGAGAGAGAAAGTAATGGAGACTGATACCTTTTAAATGTTGTAATTGTATCTGGATGGGCATCTGAATAGTAAGGGTTTAGACGTACATGGGCCAAATGCTGGAAAAGTGTATCACAAGACATTGTGGAATGCTAGGGAAGAAATTGTGGAGCCCCTAGCAAAGGTATGTGTATTACTGACAGCCCTGTGTAATGGGCTGGCAGGCTGGAGGGTGGCATCATGAACAGTGAAGGATGTTTTCTGAGATTACAAAGAGATCTTGATGAAGGGAGTAAATGGGCTGAAAAACTAGAGATGGAATTCAATCTGAATAAATACGAGGTAATGCATTTGGTAAAAAAAAACAAGGGTAGAGCTTATACAATTAATGTTAAGGCCTCGGTTAGTGTTTTAGAGCAGAGGGTCCTCCGGGTTCAGGTACATAAATCTTGAAGTTTGCATCACAGGATGGATAAGGCACTGCTTGGCATGGCTGACTATTGCTCAGTCCATTGAGTGAAGGATTTGGGACGTCATGTTGAGATTATGCAGACACTTAGGAGGCCTCTTCTGCACTACTCTGTCGAGTTCTGGTCGCCCAGCTATAGGGAGGATATTATTAAGCTGCAGGGCATTCAGAAGAGATTTCCCAGGATATTGCTGGGTATGGAAGGCTTGAGTTCTGAAAAATGGCTGGATAGGCTGAGTCCTTTTTCACTGGAGCCTGGAGGTTGAGACATGATGCTATAAAGATTTATGAAAAAACAGGAGATATATAGATCAATTTAATGGTAGTTGCCTTTTCCTCAGGATGGGGGAGTCTCAAGAGGAGGGGCCACATTTTTAATGTTAGAGGGGAGAGATGTTCAAAAAAAAGATATGGGGCAATTTGCTACACAGAGGGTGGTTTGAGTGTGGAATGAACGTCCTGAGAAAGGGGTTGATGTGGGTACAATTACAACATTTAAAAGATATTTGGATAAACAGGTGAATAGGGAAGGGTTGGAGTGATATGGGCCAGCAACAGGCAGCTGGGAAGAGTTTAGTTTTAGATTATGGTGGGTATCAGCTGAAGGGTCAGTTTCCATGCTGTATGGCTCTATGACAAGAATATGGTTTGATTCCATTATTGAAGAAAGGATCAGGGCTGGGTCCACTGATGTGCATCATCTCCATAAACGATTTGGTTGAAAATATAGGAGTGATTGTGCGAAAGTTTGTTGATGATCAAATGAATGGTGTAATGGGCAGTAAATACGGTTATCAAAGAGGATATTGACCAACTGGGCCAGTGGACCAAGGAATGAAAGATGGAGTTTAATTCAGCTGTTGGATTTTGTTAATACAAACCTGGGAAGACGAACACAGTTCATGGAAGGGCTCTGGCCAGGGTTGTTGAACAGAGAGACAGAGAGAGACCAGGGGGTGAAGGTTACATTGTTCCTCGGAAGTGGCATCACAGGTGGACAGGGTGGGGAAAGCGACATTTGGCACATTTGCCGACATTGGCGATCACTTTGTTATATACGTTGGCGATATTTATAATATTGTCCTAAATATTTCCCTTGGACAGAGGAGGCCACAGGGTGACCCTAAGAATGGTGAATAACCAAGGGTAGGTGAGTCCAAAACTAGAGGGTATAAACGGGAGGTGAGAGAGCAAGGATTTAAAGAGGGAGCTGAGGGGGAACATTATACACAGAGGATGGTGCATAGACGGAACAGATTGCCTCAGGCACATGGGAGAAACAAGAACAATTGTACAGCATGGAAAAGACATTTGGGCAGGTACATGGAGAGGAGAAGGTTTGAAGAGATAAGGGCCAAATGCAGGCAAATGAGACCCATTCAGTTTAGGTAACCTGGGCAGCATTGAGGAGTTGGACCACAGGTTCTGTTTCCGTGCTGTATCACTCTGTATCCAGCTAAAGAGGATTAGTGTACCAAAATAAGGCATGTTGTAGACACTGAAGCAAGTTACAGCGATGGGGATGGTAGTCTGGAATGCAGTACATTTCAAATATGTGGAGGGACTATCGGGAAGGGAGGAGGTTACAGGGACAGGGAATATTGGAGGAGTTAAAAATTACTGAAGGCACTGGTGCACAAGCCATGCCACAGATAGTGTTGCAGAGTAGTGAGTCTTAGTACAGTGTTGGAGGGAGAACACAGAACAGAAAGATCCCAGGTAGCATTCACAACCTCTTGTCGGAGGCCTACTCTCCCCTCTGTTGTACTGATGCTCACTAAGACAGCACAGGACTAGATTGTTAACTCTGAACTCCCGATGCTGTCTCAGTGCAACATAAGTTAAAGTAGACGTGGTGATTGAGCACGGGGTGTGTCTATACTGTGCTCCCCCTCCTGCACTGTATCTATGTCAGTGAGAGAATGTTTTAGGAGTAAGTTTTAAAGGGATTGCAAAGGGTCTGCTCGCAGGAGGACGTCAGATGGAAGAGGGATTAATTGTCAAGGTTTTATGTCCCAAAAGGAACCGGGAGAGCTGAAGGTGCTGGAGGTGGTGAGAGTGTTACAGAGAGGGGTCAGGGTCTGAACGGTGTTACAAAGCAGGTACGGATTGCTGCAGCTGGAGGGGTTTGCAGAGGTAGGGAGGGATATATGTATTTTTATTTATTCATTCATGGGATGAGGATGTCACTGATTGGACCAACATTCTTTGCCCCACTGCTAATTACCCAGAGTATAGCACAGAGTCAGCCATATTGCTGTGGGTCTGGTGTCACCTGCAGGCCAGACCAGGTTAGAATGTCAGATGTTCTTCTCTAAAGGACGTAAGTGAACCAGATGAGTAGTTCCTACTGGTCAACAATGCTTTTATGGTGGCCTCACCAATGTCCTGTACAGCCACAACATGACATCCCAACTTCTATTCTCAATGCTCTGCCCAAAGAAGGTAACTATCCCAAACGCCTGCTTCACCAATCTGTCTACCTGTGACACCACTGACAAAGAACTGTCTACCTGCATCCCTGGGTCTCTGACTGACAACACTACCCAGGGCCCGAACATTAACTGTACAGGTCCCACCCTGGTTTGTTTCACCAAAATGGAACACTTCACATTTATCTAATTAAACTCCATCTGCTATTCTTCAGCCCACTATCCCAGCAGGACTGTTCATCCTGTTGTATCATAGATAACTTTCTTCACTGTCCACTTTACCACCAATTTCAGTGTCACTCAAAAAACTTACTTCCCACAAAACCAATATTCCCATCCAAACCATTTATCCAAATGACAAACAACAGGGGACCCACTTCACCGCTGGTCACATGTCTCCAGTCAGAAAGGCAACATGTCTCCCATCACCCTCTGTCTCCTACCATCAAATTACCAGCCTAATTTGGTATCCAGTGGACTAGCTCCTCCTGAATGCCACATCCTTTTTCATTAATCTGAGCTTATTACCCAGTTTACCATACAGAACGTAGAACACAGAACAGTACAGCACAAGACCCTTCGGCCATGATGCCATGCCCATCTTTTACCCGACTGTAAGATCAAACTAACTTACATACCCTTCATTTTGCTATCATCCATGTGCCTATGCAAGCGTCTGTTAAAATGTCCTGTTCCACCCACCCACCACTCTCTGTGTAAAGAACATACATCTGAAATCTCCCCTTACCCATCCTCCAATCACCTTACAATTATGCCCCCTTCTACCATGTATGCCATGGGATAAGGAGGTTTCTCACTGTTCACTCTATCTTTGCCTCACACCATCTTGTTCACCTCTACCAAATCACACCAACTCCTCGAAGAGTCCATCCAGTTTGTGAATTACGATTTTCCACTCACAAAGCCATGCTGACTATCCCTAATCAGCCCTTGCCTTTCCAAATATATGTAGCTCCTTTCGCTCAGAATCTCCTCCAATAACTTCCCCATCACTGGACTCACTTAGCTGTGATTTCCTGGTGAATTGGCCATGCTAAATTGCCCGTAGTGTTAGGGAAGGGGTAGATGTAGGGGTATGGGTGGGTTGCACTTCGGCTGGGCGGTGTGGACATGTTGGGCCGAAGGGCCTGTTTCCACACTGTAAGTAATCTAATCTAATCTAATCTTCACTCCAATGAGAAAAGCCTTAGCTCCTTTAACCTTTCTTCATAAGAACATAGAACATAGAACATAGAACAATACAGCACAGAACAGGCCCTTCGGCCCACGATGTTGTGCCGAACTTCTAACCTAGATTAAGCACCCATCCATGTACCTATCCAAATGCCGCTTAAAGGTCGCCAATGTTTCTGACTCTACCACTACCTCGGGCAGCGCATTCCATGCCCCCACCACTCTCTGGGTAAAGAACCCACCCCTGACATCTCCCCTATACCTTCCACCCTTCACCTTAAATTTATGTCCCCTTGTAACACTCTGTTGTACCCGGGGAAAAAGTTTCTGACTGTCTACTCTATCTATTCCTCTGATCATCTTATAAACCTCTATCAAGTCACCCCTCATCCTTCGCCGTTCCAACGAGAAAAGGCCGAGAACTCTCAACCTATCCTCGTACGACCTACTCTCCATTCCAGGCAACATCCTGGTAAATCTTCTCTGCACCCTCTCCAAAGCTTCCACATCTTTCCTAAAGTGAGGCGACCAGAACTGCACACAGTACTCCAAATGTGGCCTAACCAAAGTCCTGTACAGCTGCAACATCACTTCACGACTCTTGAATTCAATCCCTCTGCTAATGAACGATAATACTCCATAGGCCTTCTTACAAACTCTATCCACCTGAGTGGCAACCTTCAAAGATCTATGTACATAGACCCCAAGATCCCTCTGTTCCTCCACCTGACTAAGAACCCTACCATTAACCCTGTATTCCGCATCCTTATTTGTTCTTCCAAAATGGACAACTTCACACTTGGCAGGGTTGAAATCCATCTGCCACTCCTCAGCCCAGCTCTGCATTATATCTAAGTCCCTCTGCAGCCGACAACAGCCCTCCTCACTGTCCACAACTCCACCTATCTTTGTATCATCTGCAAATTTACTGACCCACCCTTCGACTCCCTCATCTAAGTCATTAATAAAAATTACAAACAGCAGAGGACCCAGAACTGATCCCTGCGGAACTCCACTTGTAACTGGGCTCCATGCTGAATATTTACCATCTACCACCACTCTCTGACTTCGACCGGTTAGCCAGTTTTCTATCCAATTGGCCAAATTTCCCTCTATCCCATGCCTCCTGACTTTCCGCGTAAGCCTACCATGGGGAACCTTATCAAATGCCTTACTAAAATCCATGTACACTACATCCACTGCTCTACCCTCATCCACATGCTTGGTCACCTCCTCGAATAATTCAATAAGACTTGTAAGGCAAGACCTACCCTTCACAAATCCGTGCTGGCTGTCCCTAATCAAGCAGTGTCTTTCCAGATACTCGTAAATCCTATCCCTCAGTACCCTTTCCATTACTTTGCCTGCCACAGAAGTAAGACTAACTGGCCTGTAATTCCCGGGGTTATCCCTATTCCCTTTTTTGAACAGGGGCACAACATTCGCTACTCTCCAGTCCCCTGGTACCACCCCCGTTGCCAGTGAAGACGAGAAGATCATTGCCAACGGTACTGCAATTTCCTCTCTTGCTTCCCACATAATCCTAGGATATATCCCGTCAGGCCCGGGGGACTTGTCTATCCTCAAGTTGTTCAAAATGTCCAACACATCTTCCTTCCTAACAGGTATCTCTTCTAGTTTATCAGTCCGTTTCACACTCACCTCTTCAACAATACGGTCCCTCTCGTTCGTAAATACTGAAGAGAAGTACTTGTTCAAGACCTCTCCTATCTCTTCCGACTCAATACACAGTCTCCCACCACTGTCCTTGATCGGACCTACCCTCGTTCTCGTCATTCTCAGGTTTCTCACATACGCATAGAATGCCTTGGGGTTATCCTTGATCCTATCCGCCAAGGATTTTTCATGCCCTCTCTTAGCTCTCCTAATCCCTTTCTTCAGGTCCCTTCTGGCTATCCTGTATCCCTCCACTGCTCTGTCTGAACCCTGTTTCCTCAACCTTATGTAAGCCTCCTTCTTCCTCTTTACTAGACATTCAACCTCCCTCGTCAACCAAGGCTCCCTCACACGACCATTTCTTTCCTGCCTGATCGGTACATACATATCAAGGACACGTCGTATCTGCTCCTTGAAAAAGTTCCACATTTCCACCACATCCTTCCCTGACAGCCTATGCTCCCAACGTATGCTCCTCAAATCCTGTCTTACAGCATCGTAATTTCCCTTCCCCCAATTGTAAAAACTTCCTTGTTGTGCGCACCTATCTCTTTCCATAACCAAGGTGAAAGTCACAGAATTGTGGTCACCATCACCAAAATGTTCACCCACTAACAAGCCCACCACTTGTCCCGGTTCATTACCGAGTACCAAGTCCAATATGGCCTCCCCTCTGGTTGGACAATCTACATACTGCGTTAGAAAAGCTTCCTGGACACACTGTACAAACACCGCCCCATCCAATCTACTTGATCTAAAGAGCTTCCAATCAATATTTGGGAAGTTGAAGTCGCCCATGACTACGACCCTGTGGCTTCTGCACCTTTCCAAAATCTGTTTCCCAATCTGTTTCTCCACATCTCTGCTGCTATTGGGGGGCCTATAATAAACACCCAACAAGGTGATTTCACCTTTCCTATTTCTGACTTCAGCCCATACTACCTCCAGAGGCAGATCCCCCTCAAACTTCCTTTCTGCAGCCGTTATACCATTTCTAATTAGCAATGCCACCCCCCCTCCTTTTTTACCACCCTCCCTAATCTTACTGAAACATCTGTCACCAGGAACCTCCAACAGCCATTCCTGTCCCTCATCTATCCATGTTTCCGTGATGGCCACAACATCGTAGTCCCAGGTACCGATCCACGCCTTAAGTTCACCCACCTTATTTCTGATACTCCTTGCATTGAAGTATGCGCACTTGAGACCATCTCTGTGTCCGCAAGTAGTCCCTGTCAGTGCTACCTTCTCCACAGCCTCCCTACAGTCTTGGACATCCTGACACACAGCTAGCTTACTTGCTGGACTACAAGTCCGGATCCCATCCCCCTGCCAAATTAGTTTAAACCCCCCCGAAGAGTGCTAGCAAACCTACCCCCCAGGATATTGGTGCCCTTCTGGTTCAGGTGCAACCCGTCCTATTTATACAGGTCCCACCTTCCCCAGAATGCAGTCCAATTGTCCAAATATCTGAAGCCCTCCCTCCGACACCATCCTTGCAGCCACGTGTTCAACTGCACTCTCTCCCTATTCTTTGCCTCTCTGTCACGTGGCACCGGCAACAACCCAGAGATGACGACTCTGTCTGTCCTAGCTTTTAGCTTCCAGCCTAACTCCTTGAGCTCTTGAATGACCTCCCCACCCCTCTTCCTATCTATGTCGTTGGTGCCAATGTGTACCACGACTTCTGGCTGCATACCCTCCCCCTTAAGGATTCTGAAGACACGGTCCGAGATGTCTCGGACCCTAGCACCCGGGAGGCAACAAACCATCCGAGAGTCTCGCCCATGTCCACAGAACCGCCTGTCCGTCCCTCTAACTAGAGAGTCCCCTATAACTAGCGCTCTCCTCTTCTCCCCATTTCCCTTCTGAATCTCAGAGCCACAGACCCCTTCACTGCAGCTTACACCTGCAAGGCTGTCCCCCCCAACAGTTTCCAAAGCTGTATACTTATTTTTTAGGGGAACGACCACAGGGGAACCCTGCACTGCCTGCTTCATCCCCTTCCCACCTCTAACTGTTACCCAGCTACCTCTGTTCTCTGGCGTAACTATGTCTCTGTAGCTTCTATCTATCACCCTCTCAGCCTCTCGAATAATCCTCAGCTCATCCAGCTCCAGTTCCAGTTCCCTAACTCGTTCGGTGAGGAGCAGGATCTGACTGCATTTCCTGCACACGAAGTCGGCAGGAGTATTGGTGGTCACCCCTACCTCAAACATCCTGCAGGAGGAACATTCCACCGCCTGCGCTGCCATGACTGTACACTGTCTCCAAAAACAAGAACACTGAGTCAATAACCTGTGGATTTTAAAGTTAGGTTAGAGGAGGAGGGTGGGAGGGAGGCCCTACGAAAGTAAGACCTGGGGTCTAGAACACACCCACTCAAATACTAATCACTTGCCTTCCCGCCCAGCTATGCACTCCAACCTCACTTCCGCTGCCCGCTACAGGTAAGTAATTTTGAAACAAACTGTCTTACCTTAGCTGTAGTCTCCCGGGTTCGTTTTGCCTCGGCCGCTGCTCCCACTTCATCTGAACAATTCTGGGACCAGAGTCCTAACAAATCACATAACTAGGGCTTCGGTCAGATCTTTCAGCAAATGTTTTAGGTTTGGGTGAGGTTTCAGTTATAGGGGAAATTAGAAAATTCGAATTCAAACAGGAGGAAGAGTGCAGAACGCAGGATAGTTTATTAAAATCTCCAGCACAGGCACAAATAGGACAGAGTGTATTGAAAGTGTAAACAATCAAACTTCAAGCACACTGGACAGACAAATGAAATTGAGAGGAGGCACAGTTAATACAGGACTGAGAGTGTTATAGCTGAACATATGCCGCATATGAAATATGGTAAATGAGCTTGTAGCGCAGATCGAAATTGGCAGAGAGGTGCTGAAAGGTGATCAGGATTGACAATATTCAAGGGTATGCATCCTACGAAAAGATAGGTTGGTGGGGGGAGTAAGAATGAAAATAAATCAGTCGTTAGAATCCTGGTCTCCTTGCTATCGGAAGAATGTTATGAAACTTGAAAGTATTCAGAAAATATTTACAAGGATTGGACTATTTGAGGTACATGGAGATGTTGAATAGGCTGGGGCTGTTTGCCCTGGATCGTCAGAGGCTGAGAGGTGACCTTATAGCGGTTTAGAAAATCACAAGGGGCATGCATGGGATAAATAGACAAAGTATTTTCGCTGGGGTGGGGGAGAACTAGAGGGCATAGGTTTAGGTTGAGAAGGGAAAGATTTAAAAGGGACCAGAAGAGCTAGTTTTTTCATGCACAGGGTGGTGTGTGTAAGGAAACAACTGTGGGAGGAAGTGGTGGACACTGGTCCCATTACAATATTTAAAAGGTATCTGGATGGGTTTGTAAATAGGAGGGGTACGAAGGATATAGGCAAATGGGACTAGATTAGGTTGGGTAATCTGGTCGGCATGGACGAGTTGGACTGAAGGATCTGTTTCCATGCTGTACATCTCTCTGACTGTACAACTTTCTGACTGTACAATATAAAGTAGGGTCAGATGGCACAGAATCAGTGTGGGTAGAATTAAGTATCCCCAAAGGTTGAATAAAGAAACATAAATGGCGTTATGTTCAGGATTCCAAAATTTATTCAGGAGCTGCGTCACAATATACACCAGGAGATAGGAAAGATGCATAGAAAAGGCAAAGTACAGTAGTCCTGGGAGATTTTAATACACTGGGGAGGGGGTTTGGGGACTGGAAAAATCAGGGTGGTAGTGGTTTGCAAGAAAAATAATTTGTGGAGTATCTTTGATAGGGCTTTTTGGAGCAGCTTGTAGTGGAGCCCACTCAGGAATAGGCAATACTGGGTTTAGTGTGGTGTCAATGAGGCAGACTATTTAAGAGAACTTAAAGTGAAGGAACACGAAGGAAGCAATAATCACAATATGATTGAATTTATTCTGCAATTTGAGAGGGAGAAGATAGAATCACAGGTAATGGTATAGTTGTTTTCCTAGTAAGTCATTCCCTTTGTCTATTAAACTGGGCTGAACTGTGTTTCTGCTCATGTTAGGTAAATTGTGGGAAAG